>NC_079196.1:57450778-57565778 GCF_029499605.1 Hyla sarda
ACTGGCAAAAATATGGTGCAGCAGTAGGGTTGCCACCTGGCCGGTATTTTACCAGCACAGCCTGTATTTTGGCCACCCTGCCAGTATTTATCCAACCAATCCTCCAACTTGTGGATTGTTGCACCATATGCTATACCAGCTGTCCGGGCATGATGAGAGTTGTAGTTTTGCAACAGCTGGAGGCACCCCTGGTTGGGAAACACTGACCTATACTATATACTACTATATAGTCCAACATGCTGGGAGTTGTAGTTTTCTTTTGGGGCAGCTGCTGGCCCACAGGCTGTATCAGTGCATGTTGGGAGTTGTAGTTATTAACTAACTGCAACTCCCGTATTTGCTTAAAAAAAAGTCACATCAATACAAAAATAGTACTGTGAAAAACTACATATCGGGTGCAGTAAATGAGCCCTCATACAGGCCTGTATAAGGAGGAATAAAAAAGTTATAGGGGTCAGAATAGGAAAACATTTCCCCGCATACGTGTATCCTTTGATGTTACGCATGTATAATTAATTATGCAAATTGGCATGGCCGGTATTTTTTTTGCAAGAAAGGTGCCAACCCTATGCAGCAGCCTCCCATTGTTTCACATGGGATTCTGCTGCACCATTCACACTACGGAATTTCCACCAAGGAAATTACATCTCATTTATTGAGATGCCATATTTCCGAGTGGTCCTAGCGCTGGCTTGTTTTGCTGGTGCCTGCTCCAGATGGAATCTCTGCCCGGAATATCTCTGGGCAGAAATTCTATAGTGTGCATGAGCCCTAATTCCACTTAGATATTACACTCGGAAATGCCACTTGCAGCAGAACCCCTTTGGGAACAATGGAATGAACAGTGCACATTGCCAAATTTCTCGCTAATTTTTTCGGGGGAATCCTCCTGGAATACATTGCCATCAATGTAGATGCAGTCCGCTGTCCTGAATAAACTGGCGCTGGCCGCATTCCAGTGTGAACCTAGCCATCACTGAAATGCATCTACCAAAAGAATGAGCTTTATTCTTTTGGCGGAAAACTGCACAGAATACATTGCTGTTGGCGCTAGCCACCCTAGGAATCTCAATTCTGTAGTTTGAACCTAGCCAGGGCGGCCATTCTGTACGCAGCAACAGCTGCCACCAATATCAATTGGCACTATTAAGCTATGTTGACACTTCTGGAATGTCAGCACGGAAAATCTCTGTGCGGACATTCGAGAGTGCATGCTGCATGTAATACGCAGTCTCATAGATGGGTATGCATTCTGTGCCGTGTCTGCACAAAGAATGAACAGGTTTATTCTTTGTACGGAGATTCAGAAGAATCCCGTTGAAATTAATGGGACTCTGCTGCTCGGAAATCTCCGGCGGAATTCCGCACAGAGATTCTAAACGTGTGAGCATGGCCTTACTGCACGTGTTGACTACCCCATTGACAAACATGTTAATTCTTTCGTCAGAGTCCAAAATTAGAATTTCTGAATTCTGCTTGTTTTTTTACAAGAGGAATTTCCAACATGGGGATGGGCCCCCAGGTTTTCTTACTTTTTTTCAGGGCAAAAAAGAAAATAAAAGGACAATCAGGGCTCTGTGCAGTGAGAACAAGCAGGGCTCTGTGCAGTGGGGACAAGCAAGGTTCTGTAAACTTAGGACAAGCAGGGCTCTGTGCACTGAGGACAAGCAGGGCTCTGTGCACTGAGGACAAGCAGGGCTCTGTGCACGGAGGACAAGCAGGGCTCTGTACACTGAGGACAAGCAGGGCTCTGTACACTGAGGACAAGCAGGGCTCTGTACACTGAGGACAAGCAGGGCTCTGTGCACTGAGGACAAACAGGGCTCTGTGCACTGAGGACAAATAGAGCTCTGTTCACTGAGGACAAGCAGAGCTCTGTTCACTGAGGACAAGCAGAGCTCTGTTCACTGAGGACAAGCAGGGCTCTGTACACTGAGGACAAGCAGGGCTCTGTACACTGAGGACAAGCAGGGCTCTGTACACTGAGGACAAGCAGGGCTCTGTACACTGAGGACATGCAGGGCACTGTGCCCTGAGGACAAGCAGGGCACTGTGCCCTGAGGACAAGCAGGGCTCTGTGCCCTGAGGACAAGCAGGGCTCTGTGCCCTGAGGACAAGCAGGGCTCTGAGGACAAGCAGGGCCCTGCTTGTCCTCAGGGCACAGTGCCCTGTGCCCTGAGGACAAGCAGGGCTCTGAGGACAAGCAGGGCCCTGCTTGTCCTCAGGGCACAGTGCCCTGCTTGTCCTCAATGTACAGAGCCCTGCTTGTCCTCAGTGCACAGAGCCCTGCTTGTGCTCAGTGCACAGAGCCCTGCTTGTCCTCAGTGTACAGAGCCCTGCTTGTCCTCTGTACACTGAGGACAAGCATGGCCCTGCTTGTCCTCAGGGCACAGTGCCCTGCTTGTCCTCAATGTACAGAGCCCTGCTTGTCCTCAGTGCACAGAGCCCTGCTTGTCCTCAGTGCACAGAGCCCTGCTTGTCCTCAGTGCACAGAGCCCTGCTTGTCCTCAGTGTACAGAGCCCTGCTTGTCCTCAGTGTACAGAGCCCTGCTTGTCCTCTGTACACTGAGGACAAGCATGGCTCTGTGCAGTGAGGACAAGCAGGGCTCTGTGCAGTGAGGACAAGCAGGGCTCTGTGCAGTGAGGACAAGCAGGGCTCTGTGCAGTGAGGACAAGCAGGGCTCTGTGCAGTGAGGACAAGCAGGGCTCTGCAGTGAGGACAAGCAGTGATCTGTGCACTGAGGACAAGCAGGGCTCTGTACATTGAAGACAAGATGGGCTCTGTACACTGAGAAAAAGCAAGGCTCTGTGCAGTGAGTAGTGTTGCTCGCGAATATTTGCAAAGCGAATTTTATTCGTGAATTTCGCATATTCGCGAATATAGCACTATATATTTGTAATTACGAATATTTTTTTTTTCACAGTACACATCACAGTGATCACCCCTCTCTGCTTCCAGCTTGTGTGGTGTAAAGAAGGCTCTAATACTACTGCGTGAGAATTTTTGTATATGCTAATTTTTGTATATGCTAATTTTCGCATATGTTAATTTTCGCATCCACGAATTTTCGCATATGCGAAAATAAAACGGGAATATTATGAATATGCGAATATTCACGAATATATGAATATTCGTCCGTATATTCGCGAATTAGAATATGGCCTATGCCGCTCAACACTAGCAGTGAGGACAAGCAGGGCTCTGTACACTGAGGAAGAGCAGGGCTCTGTGCACTGAAGACAAGCAAGGCTCTGTGCAGTGATGACAAGCAGGGCTCTGTGCAGTGAGGACAAGCAGGGCTCTGTGCAGTGAGGACAAGCAGGGCTCTGTTCACTGAGGACAAGCAGGGCTCTGTACACTGAGGAAGAGCAGGGCTCTGTGCACTGAAGACAAGCAAGGCTCTGTGCAGGGAGGACAAGCAGGGCTCCGTGCAGTGAGGACAAGCAGGGCTCTGTACATTAAGGACAAGCAGGGTTCTGTACACTGAGGACAAGCAGGGCTCTGTGCACTGAGGTTCTGTGACACTCCCCTAGTTCACACAGCAGGATGATTGACAAGCCAGGAGCCTGCACAAAGCCCTGCTTGTCCCGCCCTCACTTCCTATATTTTGTCTCTGCACAGAGACTCACAGGCAATAGCTGCAGGGACAGCATTTTTTCATCCAAAAATATGCAAATGTTTTGCCAATGTATATTACAAATATACACATAATGTTATTATTGACAGTATATAAATCATTTTAGCAAAGGACAGTGCCCATTTAAGCATTTGGGATATCTGTAACATTTGTTCTGCTTACTGTATGTTGCAATATATATAGAAAATCACAGAAAAACTTTTTTCTTTCTTCCCATCCCACCATGGTAAAGTGACCTCATCGGGACCCTACCTAAATTAGTGTTTCCCAGCCTTCGGCTGTCCGGGCATGCTGGGGGTTGTAGTTTCTCAACAGCTGGAGGCACCCTGGTTGGGAAACACTGCCCTACACTATGGATATGCATCTCTCGGGCAAGCACAAGTCAACTCACCATGGTGGGATGGTACACACTGTTTGATAAGATGGCATACAGAGAACCTCCATTTTTTCTATAGCAATATTGCAATTTAAAATACATATATCTTAGTACTTGTAGTGTGCTGCTGTAATTTTTGTGTTTGTACTTATATTAATGCAATGACAGCATGCACATCCATACTTAAAATAGTTCTTTTGGATGTGCTGACCAATTTTTGTTTCTTTTGTAGTAAATGCGGGGGGAATGGCTACCTCCATTATGGCTGTGCACTCCACCCATCCCCTGGGTGGCTTTAAAGTGTCCCTGTCGTATTTATCAGTCGGGGTCTTAAAGGCCATATGTGGCAGAAAACAACTTATCCCCTATCCCCCGGTCCGATCGCTGGGAACCCCCGCGATCTCCTGCATGGGGCCACGTCTCTCCCACGGCTCTCCCATGCAAGAGGTGTGCCGGGTGCAGCATGACGTTGCAGCCGACACGCTTCCTCCATGTAGTTCTATGGGAGAGGCGGGGAGGCAGGGTTTGTGCCTCCCCACCTCTCCCATAGAACTGTATGGGAAGGGGGTGTACATTCGACCTAGAGTCTCTAGGTCGACGGTACACGCATTAGCGCCCTCACTGAGCGCTGATGCAGGGGCCCGTTAAGAAGATTGCGGGGGTCCCAGCGGTCGGACCCCCTGCGATCAAACACTTATCCCCTATTTTGTGGATATAGGATAAGTGTCATGACGCTGCAGATGTCCTTTAATGATAAGACCCCCACTGATCAGAAAAACGAATGGGGATAAGTGTATGGCTCCGCCATTTACTCTGGGATCCTTGTCTCGCTGCTCCATTATACAGTAAGTCAACGGGGCAGAGAGAAAAGGGAACCAGGGAACAAGCATTCTTCAGCGTGCTTATCCCAGCTCTTTCTTCTGATCAGTGGGGTATCAACAATGAGACCCCAACCAATAAAAACTTTTGACAGTCTTCCAATCCTCAGACTTGTGAGCACATGGTGAGTGAGCTTTGTCATCGGTTCACACTGGTATGGTGGCGGCCGATGGCCATTGTTGCTGTGGCACCATGCCTGTGGCCGCACAAAAAGATTGTTTTAGGCTAAGTTTCCACTTGTTTTTTTTTTCTGGCAGTTTTTGGAAAACGACCACTGCAGTTTTTGAACCAAAGTCAGAAGTGGATCCATAAAGGAGCAGAAGTCCTTCCCTTATATATCCCGTTTCTTTTGAATACACTGGCTCTGGCCCAAAAACTGCAGTGGCATTTTTCCAAAAACTGCCAGAAAAAAAAAAAACAAGTGGAAGCTTAGCCTAACTGTGTAAAAGTACTAAAACATAAATAAAACAATATCATTATGGTATTATAGTAATCGCAACGATCCACGAAATACATTGCTTAAGGCTAAGGGATAAAACAAGACTATCAATACATTATTACTGGTTCATATATGCCATATATTATATTGTATTGTGTATAGTATTTAGTGTAATAGCTTTTTGTTCAGAGACTTATAAGCCCTACTTTTGATTTTCAATCTTAGGAAATTACATTTAAAGTAAACCTTTTATATAATAAAGTAAAGGGCAAATGTCCTAAAAGCAGTGAAGATGTGTAACCATTCTGAAAAATCCCTGCAGCTTTCCAGCTGTAGTGTTATCTACACTGCGCCGCTATACTTAGCCTGTGTATATGACATTCAATATATATACATACTCTTTGCTTTTACGACATGGCAGCAATACAATAATTTTAATAGCAATGATGGAAGATAATACTGTGCTGCTCTTATTGACAGTGACACATTTTACTGGCCATATGAAAAGCTGGCACAGACTTTAAGGAAGGGAGGTGACCATTCCAGGAAAAATCCCCAAGAGCAGCGATCAGTGCCAAAAAGATTGTATTAAAGGTCCACCAAGATTATAAAAACATCTATTCATAACATTTATAAAAATATATTTCTTTGTTCTCTTTGAAATGACATAAAGCAGAATACAATGGTGGGTATGGACTCATGAATGGACTGGCAAATCTCATACAGAAAATCAAACCTGGAAACATGTTAGTGCAGTGTTTGCAGGCAGGTATATGTCGGGTTTTCCATATAGCAGCCTATGGTAGTCAGGACATGCTGGTAGGTGTAGTGTTTGAAGATGAAGAACCATAGGTTGCGGACCATCGCCATATGTGGACATACTATAGCAAAGCTCCAGTCAAATCTGAAAACTTTATTATGATTCTGCAAAAACTATGCACCTTCTTTTAATTGTAAGCCCAGCTGCGTGCACCCCAGGCTTTCCAGCCTTAAAGAGGTACTCCGCCCCTAGATATCTTATCCCCTATCCTGCTGCACCCGGCGTTCGTTTAGAGCGTCGGGTGCAGCGCCAGAGGATCCTGACGTCATGGTCACTCCCGCTCGTGATGTCAAGGCGTGATGTCAAGATGGCCGTCACGCCCCCTCCCATAGACTTGTATTGAGGGGGCATGGCCGTGACCTCACGACCGGGTGCGACCGTGACATCACAAGCTTCCACCCCACATCGCCAGTCACTGCAGAACCCAACGACTGCAAGACCGGCCAGTCATCTAACATGTATGAGGACCTCTCAACTCTTCTCCAATAGGTGATATTGGGGGAGAGAATGATCAGGTATTAAAAATTTCAACTTGAATTCAAGTCTTCTTAGGTATCTTCACCACCGTTAGCCAACCTGTGTCGGACCTGCATGGTAGAGAATTATCTGCATTGGGCTGTGTAGACATGTATCTAAAGACCTTCCATGTCAGTAAACCTAGGTTTCTACACAGTTTTTTTTCCTGGCGTTTATTGGAAAATTGCCAGTGCAGTTTTTGAGCCAAAGTCAGAAGTGGATCCAGTAGGAAGGAGAAGTGTAAGTCCTTCCTTTATATTTCTCATTCCTTTTGAATACACTGTGTGGAAACCTAGCCTAATGCTGCTAAACAAAACACTTACCATAAAGTAATCCAACAGTATTGTAAGTCTGAAACCCTGTGCTGTAAGGATAAAAACTGGATTGTGCATAGTGGACTTCAGTAAAGTTTACTCTTGTATGCAAGTTACGTCTGTGTCTGGAGTATTTCTATTGCCCACATCTTCACAGGTACACCAAGTGCACTACGGGGTCGAGAATTACTACCTATTGTGTAGACCATCAGTTACAAGAGTTGATAGGCCTCATAAGGGGAACTATAGGGTAAGCAAGCCACAAAGCCAACAATGACCCCAGTAGAGACTTGCCCCTACTACCCACAGCTGCCCTAGACTAGTCCACACATTCTCGTCGGCACCACACCTAGTGTGTCACTGCATGATGCCATAAATAAGGATGCATAAGCCTTATACATTTACACTAGTGTTCTGCAGTTGAATGATTTTTAGCAGTGTCGCCTGAGCACACATTCTTCAATAAACACACCTCGAAGAGCAGGCAGGTTATGTATTAGTGGATGTATTAGTTTTGTTTAATGACTTTTTAATGGATAAACCAATTTGTTAATTGTTTCTATTTGGAGACTAATCTATAGTTTTATTTTTGATAATTTTAAATTCTGAAAAATGCAGGCGTTAAATTGCAAATTTCACACCTAATAGAGATTGTGAGATGGTAAAATGGGCACTCTCATTAAAACAAATTTTTTCTATTGCACTCCTTATGGTAAATAAAAAATATTTCTAATATACT
This sequence comes from Hyla sarda, assembly GCF_029499605.1. Taxonomy (NCBI): domain Eukaryota; kingdom Metazoa; phylum Chordata; class Amphibia; order Anura; family Hylidae; genus Hyla; species Hyla sarda. Next base: position 57,458,500 of record NC_079196.1, read on the forward strand.
TTGTTTAAAAAAAATGAAGTTTTCTCTGTTTTATTTGTGCTTAAAAAAGCTCAAGAGCACATTTCCCCTCTCAGCACTCCAGGCTGCACTTTATGTGTTTGGGCTTCCGTCCAAAGTCTGTGTATGAGATGGGGGAAAATATGCACCTGAGCTTTTTTGAAGCACAAATAAAACATAAAAAACTTCTTTTTTTTTATTTTTTTTAAACAAAGCATATTAGAAATATTTTTTTATTTACCATAAGGAGTGCAATAGCAAAAATGTATTTTAATGAGAGTTACCCTTTAAGGAGTACACCCAAGAAGATTAATTTAAAACATCAGAATCAGAATTCAAATTCATAATGAAAGTATGAACCCACCTAAAAAAAATTAAAAATTAAAAAAAGTTAAAATTTCCTCCAGAAAGATTTTCCCTTGCTAAAAAGATAAAATACGGTAAGTGGAATATTTGCATATCTTTGGGCTGTGTTCACATTTTGCATTTTATTTGCAGTACCACTGCTTTTTTTCGATACTCGGAAATCCTGGTGAAAATGTAGCAAATTTAGATAAAAAATATTGCAGCTTTTTATACCTTTTTTTTTTATTTATTCTACAATATGTGAACTTAGCCTTAGGGTCTTTTTAAAAATAATAATAATAGTAGTAATAATAATAATAACACAATCAAAATAAAATAAACTAGGAAAAATTAATAATTTCTAGCCCTTTTTCTAGCCTTACCTTCACACGCTTGTATCTCGTAGCAGGAAACCCAACACATACGCTACCATTCACTTCAATGGGTCTGCCGACAATCTGCAAATCTGCCACTATTGTGGACTTTTGGCAGACCCATTGAAGTTAATGGTAGTGTAACTTGCAGCATATGTTCCATAGTGGGTAACCTGCTGCGAGATAGGAGCCTGTGAGTGTACCTTAAAGTAGAAAGTGAAGGCTAGAAAAAAGGTGTGCAAAAGACACAAATAATGATTTTTTTCCTAACAGTTTTTTTTATCATTATTATTTTTATCAATATTTTTTTTAATCATTATTATTATTATAAATAATGTACCCGGAATATGTACCAAGCCCAACTGCAGGGTCTGTGGAAGCTTCTGGTAGTTACAGCAGAAGCCCGTCTGTCAGCATGAGCTCCTGCAGTCCCTGCATGGGAGACCTGCCCCGCCTTATTCTAGCCCTGCCATGAAAACACAATGGACTAGAATAAGGACGTTTCAGCAGTCATTTACAGGTTACGGAGTTTTATGACAACTTAAAGAGAAGAAGTTCACACCATTCATGGAAAATGGGGAGGAAGAATTGGGGTTTGGTAGGCGCACACCGCTACGGTGGGGATGAAAACCACGGACACCGTAATAAAATAATAAAAGTTAGGTTTATTGGTTCATGGACAATGTATTTCGAGAGCTTCTGCTCTCTCTCGAAACGCCTTGTCCAAGAACCAATAAACCTAACTTTTATTATTTTATTACGGTGTCCGCCTACCAAACCCAAATTTTTCCTCCCCGTTTTCCATGAATGGTGAGAACTTCTCCAATATCTCCGTGACCAGGCGGAACCGGGTCCAAGCTGCCATGGTCCGATTCCACTTCCACGCGCATAAAGGTGTTGAGCTCTAAACCCAGCACGATCAGGTATGGGGGCACTTAGCTGAATGTGAAAACAGCATCTTTGTTGCCCATGGCAACGGCACAAGGCAGTGCCAGCATTGTTTTTTCTTCACATACCCTATGACAACTTAAAGAACATATCAGAAAGAAGAGCTTTATTGCTAGGAAAAGATGTGGCTCAAAGGGAATTGTTAGAGATTCATGGAGGAATTGTGATAAGGGCAAAGTACCATGCTCAAATTGCCTCCCTAAGAAGTTTTGGGAGGACATTCTCCAGAGAAAAAAAAGTTTTAAAATCAACATCGTTTATAAATATATAGATTTATGAACTATGTCTATATAAAAATGTAGAGCCTTCCAGTATTTATCAGCTGCTGTTCTTTTCAGTCTGACCACACTGCTCTCTGCTGACACCTCTGTCCTAGTCAGGAACTGTCTGGAGCAGGATAGATTTGCTATGAGGATTTGCTCCTACTCTGGACAGTTCCTGACATGGACAGAGGTGTCAGTACAGAGTACTGTGGTCAGACTGGAAAGAACTACACAACTTCCTCTGGTGCATACAGCAGCTGATAAGTACTGGAGGACTTACAAATCTGTATAATTTTCTGGCACTAGTTGATTTAAAAACGTTTTGTTTTCTCCGAAGTACCCCTTTTACTTTTCATGGCATACCAAAATGCCTATTTGAAAAGAACCCCTGCCCAGGTCAATGGAGGAAGCAATTCTCAGAGTTAATTTAAAAGCAGAGAAGTATCCTATAGACCAGTGTTTCCAAACAGTGTGTCTCCAGCTGTTGCAAAACTACAATTCCTAGCATGCATACACAGGACAGCTTATCCTGAAAAGTCACCTGAAGTGACAAGTATGCTTTCAAAGTACAGCTCATGCACCAAATTCTTATAAATCATGTGGGTTTCGGCCTGTGTTCCCCAACCGGGGTGCCTACAGATGTTGCACAACTACAACTCCCAGCATGCTAGGAGTGGTTATTTTGCAACAGCTGGAGCCACACTGTTTGGCAGACACTGCCATAGACATCAATGAATATAAACCAGTGTCACTGTTAAATAGTGATGCAAAAATCTAAGGTATTGATTGGTGTAATTCCATTTTTTCTAGTAAAAATGGACAAGAAGGGATTTTAATTTAGGGAATATCAACGAATATTAGGAAATAATTTGGTCACTTACGGCAGAGGGTCGGAGTGCTCCCACTCAACACTGACAAAGCATTTGACAATATCAATCGGGGGTATATGTGTGTAGTAAGGGGCTGAGGGCTTTGTCTTCTGGTTAAAGATTTTGTATATTAACCCATAAGACTAGAAGGAACCTAATAAGTAGAAGGAAACCTAATTCAATGTAAGATGCAAATAGAGTAATAATGACAGTGTTCTTACGGGAGCGGTGTAAATGAAAGTATGCTCCTGATACATAGCTCTCGCTCCTGCAAACAGTGTATTTACATGGGGATAATGCTGTTTAGATATTAAAGGGGTACTGCAACCAAAATGAACTTATCCCCTAGGATGTAGGATAGGGGATAAGTAGCTGACCGCTGGGGGTACGACCACTGGGACAAGCCGTAAACGCCAGACTTGGGTCTTTTCAGAGCTCCGATAGAAATCAATGGATCTTGCACCGTCTACTGCACATGCACATGGAAAGGGGATAAGTTCATTTTGGCTGCAGTACCCCTTTTAAGATATGAATATGTTGTTTAGCAGTCATTTACACAATGTCAGATACTGGAGCTGTCCTCATAGAAAACAATAACCATCCTGCGCTTGTCTTTCCTGATTGTGAACACTAGATGGCAGACTTGTATGCAGGACATTTCTAGGTTCATGGTGTAATGAGTTCTATTTCTCAGCGCACACAGACACAGATGAGATTTTTCTGCGCTCTACATCTGTTTTATGCAGTTAAATAAAAAATAAAAAATGTAATCCTATTTTTCAGACATTTCTTTAAAACCTCATAAAATAAAGCCAGTGTGTTTTCTAAAATGAATACAGACAGAATCATGAGACGGAGACATGTTGTAGAGCCATGTTATAAAATAACACAGAACTAATCCTTCTACGTATTTTATAACAAGGGTTTTGTCCCTGGCCAGGCTGTGTTCTTTATGCTGTGCCCTATTCCCTAGTATAATTTATCAGTATGGTATGGTCAGTATGATTATGGCTGACTATTAGGGGGGGGAAAAATGGCAGTAGAAAAAAATGTATAACCTATTTTAGCTGGTGCCTGTCCCATCTTTCTTTACTTTTCCGCATGAGATGATGCTCCTTAACATCAATAGGCAGCCAATCACAGGCCACAGCAGTACAGAGCACTGTAGCTGTGAACCTAGCTGGAAGCTGCAGTACCTTTGTCTGTGCCTCTCTTTTTGCAGATTTTCCCTTCTCCTCTCAATTGACTTCTATGGAGAGCATCTGTAACCTGATCTCTCAGTGAGCTCATTATGAATTCTTATAAAGCTTCCATTCATCTTTGTCCTAAAGGCAGCACACTTCCCTTCCGCGCTGCCTTTGGACTCAAAGTAGAATTACAGTAAGTAAAATACTCACATTTTCTGTTACAGTTCTCCAAATATCCTGTTCTGTTTAAATAAGCCAAAGAGGTAAAGTGTACCTGGCATAAACAAAAATTTTTTATATAAGGTAGATAATACCATTATATGTACACTGCTCAAAAAAATTAAGGGAACACTTAAAGCGTACCTGTCAAAGTGCAAAAAAAAGAAAAAAAGTGATATGTTACTCAGGACCCAATCCTTTTTATGTGTCTCAGACCTATATATCCAGAGATATAAGCATTTATCTGCTGGTGAGTTACTTTTTCATTGTGCAGGCTGGAGGGGGCGTGTCAGTCTGTCTCCCTCACAGGACCAAGCCTGGGCAGTCAGCCAATCAGTACTCTCTACTCTGTAACCCTTTCCTCTCTGGTTTTATGCTGTGTCATGTGTCAGAGGAAGATACTTGGAGCTTGCCTGCAGTAATCAGAAGACATTATGGATAAAATGTATAAATATAAGAATAGATCTTTATAAAATTAGTGCAAGGATTTTTTAGATAAAAGTACAGCATTTATATGAATACATGTTCTGTTTTATCTTCTCCTAGTAAAGCTGGATGCTAATCAGCATAGCTGTCACTATGTGTGTCATTCATCTTTCACAGACTCCTGAATGTCTGATCAACTTCTTTGTCATTCAGGAGTCCGAGAAAGCTTTGACTATTTCAGCATACTGGGAGTTGTAGTTTAGTAACAACTGAAGCTGCAATGTTTGTAAATAAAGGTGTTAGAGCAGTGTTGCCTCCAGCTGTTTTAAAACTACAGCTCCCAGCATGTCCACACATCCTTTATCTGTAGTTTTGCATACACAATAGAAATCTCCTATACTGGATACCGGTATGCTTTACGGCCGGTATCCAGTATGCTGTAAAATCTAGACTAGTCTGTCTGGCTAAAAGACAGGTGACCCCTAGTGGTGGCTATTTTGAGCTTGAATTTCAGGTGAAAATTAAAAAAAATGTTAACAGGTGTATATTGTATAATGTCATATTATAATGAGTCCTGCAATATATGAAAAGTTTTTAACAATGACAGTGCCTCTTTAAACAATACAATGCAACTCCAAGTCAATCACACTTCTGTGAAATCACACTGTCCACTCAGGAAGCAACACTGATTGACAATCAATTTCACATGCTGTTGTGCAAATGGAACAGACAACAGGTGGAAATTATAGGCAATTAGCAAGACACCCCTAATAACGGAGTTGTTCTTCAGGTGATGACCACAGACCACTTCTCAGTTCCTATGCTTCCTGGCTGATGTTTTGGTCACTTTTGAATGCTGGCGGTGCTTTCACTCTAGTGGTAGCATGAGACGGAGTCTACAACCCACACAAGTGGCTCAGGTAGTGCAGCTCATCCAGGATGGCACATCAATGTGAGCTGTGGCAAGAAGGTTTGCTGTGTCTGTCAGCGTAGTGTCCAGAGCATGGAGGCATTACCAGGAGAAAGGCCAGTACATCAGGAGACGTGGAGGAGGCCGTAGGAGGGCAACAACCCTGCAGCAGGATCGCTACCGCCCCCTTTGTGCGAGGAGGAGCACTGTCGGAGCCCTGCAAAATGACCTCCAGCAGGCCACAAATGTGCATTTGTCCGCTCAAACGGTCGGAAACAGACTCCATGAGGGTGGTATGAGGGCCTGACGTCCACAGGTGGGGGTTGTGCTTACAGCCCAACACTGTGCAGGACGTTTGTCATTTGCCAGAGAACACCAAGGTTGGCAAATTCGCCACTGGTGCCCTGTGCTCTTCACAGATGAAAGCAGGTTCACACTGAGCACATGTGACAGATGTGACACAGTCTGGAGACGCCATGGAGAACATTTTGCTGCCTGCAACATCCTCCAGCATGACCGGTTTGGCAGTGGGTCAGTAACGGTGTAGGGTGGCATTTCTTTGGGGGCCGCACAGCCCTCCATGTGCTTGCCAGAGGTAGCCTGACTGCCATTAACTACTGAGATCAGATCCTCAGACCCCTTGTGAGACCATGTGCTGGTGCAGTTGGCCCTGGGTTCCTCCTAATGCAAAGACATCATGTCTTGCTCCATCCACCAACGCCATGTTGCCCCATAGACTGTCCACCTCATCAGGAGCATGCACAGGCATTGTAGGGAGGTCATACGAGCACGTGGTGGCCACACACACTACGGAGCCTCATTTTGACTTGTTTTCGGGACATTACATCAAAGTTGTATCAGCCTGTAGTGTGGTTTTCCACTTTGATATTGAGTGTGACTCCATCTCCAGACCATGTGTTGATAAATTTGATTTCCATTGATAATTTTTGTTTGATTTTGTTGTCAGTACATTCAACTATGTAAAACGAAAGTATTTCACACGATTAGTTAATTCATTCAGATCATCTAGGATGTGTCATCTTAGTGTTCCCTTAAATTTTTTGAGCAGTGTATATTTGTAATATATATTGGTTTAAAACGTGTATATTTTTTGTCCCTACAGCTATTGTCTGTGTGTCTCTGTGAGAAGTCCAAACACAGGATGTGTGGGTGGACAAGCAGGGCTCTGTACACTGAGGACAAGCAGGGCTCTGTACACTGAGGACAAGCAGGGCTCTGTACACTGAGGACAAGCAGGGCTCCGTGCAATGAGGACAAGCAGGGCTCCGTGCAGTGAGGACAAGCGGGGCTCCGTGCAGTGAGGACAAGCGGGGCTCCGTACACTGAGGACAAGCGGGGCTCCGTACGCTGAGGACAAGCAGGGATCCGTACGCCGAGGACAAGCAGGGATCTGTACGCCGAGGACAAGCAGGGCTCTGTACACAGAGGACAAGCAGGGCTCTGTACACAGAGGACAAGCAGGGCTCTGTACACCGAGGACAAGCAGGGCTCTGTACACCGAGGATAAGCAGGGCTCTGTACACCGAGGACAAGCAGGGCTCTGTGCACCGAGGACAAGCAGGGCTCTGTACACCGAGGACAAGCAGGACTCTGTACACCGAGGACAAGCAGGGCTCTGTGCAGTGAGGCTCTGTGATATACTCCCGGCTTACACATCAGGATGATTGACAAGCCAGGAGCCTGCACAGAGCCCTGCTTGTACTGCCCTCACTTCCTGTATTTGGACGCCTCATAGAGACACACAGGCGATAGATGCAGGGACAGCATTTTTTTACCTAAAAATATAAAAATTTTATTTATCAATGTATATTACAAATATACGTATAATGGTATTATTTACATAATATAAAATGTTTTTGTTAACGACAGGTACACTTTAATGATAACATTCTGACAGCCTGTTATTTTTAGGGGACATCACTGATTATACTGATTCAATATTAGCTTAATACATCTGAATGTACACTCATTGGCCACTTTATTAGTTCAAATGAAAATTCTTTATTAATATAGCGCACACAGATTCTGCAACGCTGTACACTCAAATTGGTCCCTGTCCCCTCTGGGGCTTACAATCTAAATTCACCTATCAGTATGTTTTTAGAGGATAGGAAGAAACTGGAGTACCAGGAAGAAACCCACACACAGGGCCGGACTGGCCATCGGACACACAGGGCCGGACTGGCCATTGGGCACACCGGGCATTTGTGCCGTCCGATGCAGTACAGATTTAACTATAAGCATGTCTTATGTGTTGTGGCCGCCTGTGATATGCAGGCAACTAGAAGAGGCAGAGCATCCTTCCTCTATGCTCCGACACGAGTGACGTCATCATCATGCGCCGGAGCACAGACCAAAGGATAGAAGAGAAAAGAGGCCATGCTGTGGACTACACAAGCCAGGTGAGTATGTTTTTTTGTTGTTTTTTTTTTTTTTTTTTTTTTTTACAATGGGGGCTTGCACTACAACTACCTAAAGAGATCTGCTGCACTACAACTACCTAAAGGGGGCTGCTGCACTACAACTACCTAGAGGGGACTAGTGCCAATACAACTACCTAAAAGGGGCTGCTGCCATTACAACTATCTAAAGGGGGCTGCTGCCACTACAACTACCTAGAGGGGACTTCTGCCAATACAACTACCTAAAGGGAGCTGCTGCCACTACAACCACCAAAAGGGGGCTGCTGCACTACAACTACCTAAAGGGGGCTGCTGCCACTACAACTGCCTAAAGGGGGCTGCTGCACTACAAATACATATATATATATTTTTTTCAAACATCTTTTTATTTGAATTTACAAACTTCCATAACCGTCTGAGTATCATCAGACGTGACATTAAACATATCATAGAACAAAGTTTCAATACAAACATGCGAATTACAGATAGTAGCAGAACATCCCCCCCCCTCCCCCTCCCACCCTCCCCCCAAACCCAACTATCACATCACTAAAATTCCAGTACCTCAGGGAATGTCTGATGTGAGGCCTCACACCAAACCGATATACTTCCTAGGCCTGTACTTCCTGCACCTATCATATTTACCATCTCTTAAGAGTATTCATCACTTGTAGAAACTATACACGGTCCCCCTCATCTCATGTGTACAAAACGGTACAGTTTGGTTACCTATCTTCCAGAATATTTAATCTGCCCAACGTGCCTGCTATACTGTGCGACAAATACCATGTGGTGTCGCGAAAGGGTGTAATCACCTCACGCATCTCAGCTTCTGACAAGAAATGTGTAACAAACAGTTTCCATTTTTTAAAGAACCCCTTTGCCGACTTTTCTTTTGTTTTCCTAACTTCTGCAAGATCATAAAACATATATTTCTTAACCGACTGTATCACCTCAGTGATTGCAGGCATATCAGGCGTAAGCCAATGATTCAAGAGACATCTTTTTGCAACCAGTATGATGAGATGTAACAACAATGACACCCTCGTCCCTTCTGGCTCTATATGTAATAATAGCAACTGAGTATTGTAAGGTAGGGATAAATGGATTGTTGTTGATATGTACATCGAGAGCGAACTCCAGATCAAACCATGTAACAGGTCTGTCAGCAGAGCGTCACAGTTAGGGCAGCAATCTATCCGGTCTGGGTAAGTGGGGGTTTTGGGTAGGTTGAAACCATAAGTAGCATGGTGGATTATTTTAAATTGTGTCTCCCTCCACATTTCATTAATCACTGCTTTCCTGACCTTAAGCCATCCCTTCAAAATGTCACCTGTTAAATTATCTATATCCAACTTTCTCTCCCAATAGGAGAACAGTGTAGCACTCGTCATCTCAACGCACTTTCGTGTTATAAAGCGGTAGAGGTGGGACAAAGAGTGACTAGGAGTGTCAGCAGTTATTAAGGAGTCAAAGGTAGACTGGGTCCTTTCCTTCGACACATCCCGCAGTCGGGGCTTAAGGAATCCCATGACCTGAGAGTATGGAAGGAAGTGACTCTTACTCAAGGAGAATTTGGTGCATATTTCCTCAAAGGTAAGGTATCTATTTTCGGATTCATGAAATAAAGAGCCCACCCTATGTATGCCCGCTCTCTTCCATGTCCCAAACATTGCATTACTACTCCCCAACTTGAATTCCGGGTGTGTCCAAAGGGGCATATGTTTACTTAAGAAGATTGGTAAGTCTAAGGCCTTCCTACAAGCCTTCCATGCTGCCACGGTGTCTCTCACTATCAGAGTACCTTTGAGTTCCTTCGGAATGGCCCCATACGCAGTATGAAGCAGCGCGTTCAGAGACCAAGGGGAAACGAGGGCAGACTCAAGGTCATAATTCGAGTATTGATTGTCACCACGTACCCAATCTACACAGTGCCTAAATACACAAGTAAGATTATAGTGTCTCAAGTCCGGGAAACCTACTCCTCCACTCTCTTTGGGCAACATTAATTTGCGTAGGGCTATACGCGGGCGTTTGTTAGACCACACAAACTTGGTGAATGCAGACGTCAAGCTAGAGACGTCAGAGTGTTTCAGTAGCATTGGGATGGTTTGTAGTGGATATAACAATTTGGAAAAGGTAAGCATTTTCAAAAGATGACACCGTGCCAGCATAGGGAGAGGCAATGTAATCCACCTTGATAATTCCTGCTTCAGCTTATGAAACAAAGGGGGGTAATTTAAAGTATATAATGAATGAGCCGTTCTTCCTATTTCAATACCTAAATACTTAAATTGTTGTCTAGTCACCCGCACAGGCAGACGTAGGGAGGACGTCCGGAGGGCATGCTCGGGAGGAGAGAGGTCAAACAGAATGCTCTTAGTTATATTCACTCTAAAACCAGATAGATCCCCGAACTCCTTCAGAACTCTGAAAATCCCCGTCAGGTCTCTATTGGGATTACCCAGGAAAATCAATAGGTCATCAGCATATAATGCATGGGTCACGGAGATGGTGCCGACCTTAATTCCATCAAACTCCCCATTAAGAGATAAATAGCGGGACAGTGGCTCTATGGCTATGTTGAACAAGAGGGGGGATAGGGGGCATCCCTGACGGGTACCCTTTTGTGGGGAAAAGCCACCCGACAAAAAGCCCGGTGTATGTACCCTGGCGATAGGCGTGGTATAAAGAGTTTCGAGGTACTGTAAAAATGGACCCGAGAAATGCATCTTCTCCAGTACCGTCCACAGCCATCTCCAGGATACATTATCGAACGCTTTCTCAGCGTCGATGGATAGGATGGCGTCAGATCTATGATGTTGGGGTCGTAATTTAACATCATCCAATATCGAAATTAACCTGCGGATATTGGCAACCGCTGAGCGGTGCTTAACAAAGCCCACCTGAGTAGGGGAAATCAGACGTGGCAGCACCATGGACAGCCTGTCAGCCATGATCTTGGAGATAAGTTTGAGGTCTACGTTGATAAGTGAGATTGGTCTGAAACCATCGGGTTAGTGAGATCCTTGCCTGGTTTCGGGATGACTTTAATATATGCAGTGTTTACCGTAGTAGGAATGGTCGCCCCCTGTAAGTAAGTGTTGTATAAAGTCAGTAATATCGGTGAAACTTCTTGTTTTAGTATCTTGTAGAAATCCCCACTAAACCCGTCAGGGCCAGGGGCCTTATCGGCTTTTAGACCCTTTATAGCTCCCTCTAACTCCAGCTCCCTTACCGGCGCGTTCAGAGAAGCTAGTTCTTCCTGAGTCAAAGTAGGTAGATTTAAGGACAATAACCAATCTGGAGTTACAGCTGGTTGCGTGTCTGAGACAGAATATAGCTTCTCAAAATGCTGCTGTAATAAGGAGTTAATCTGCCTAGGGTGAGTGTGCAAGACCCCGTCATCTCCCTTTAACGCTAGTATAGGGGATGGAAATAAAGTACCTTTGGCGAACCTAGTCAACAATTTCCCCGGTTTATTTCCAAAACGGAATAGAGAGGCTTCATAAGAGCGACGATGTAAGTCATCTCTCCTGGAAAGCCAGAGTTCATAGGCCGTCTTGGCAGCTATCCAGGACTGTTTAGTATCTGCATTTGAAGAATCCAGGAAAGCAGTGTAGGCTTCCTGTAGTTTGGTGCTAAATTCCCTAAGTTGGGTCGCTATACGTTTTTTCAGGGAAGCAGTGTAACCCATGATCCTCCCGCGCAGGACTACTTTGGCTGTATCCCAGAACAGCTGTGACTCAGATAAATGCTGTTCATTGCTACTCAAATATTCTAGCCACCACCCTTTTAGCAGTGAGTGAAAAGATTCATCTCTGGCCAGACCTCTAGGAAATCTCCAGAGAAAATCTGTCCCTTTCGGGAAAGTATCCTGTATGTCCATAAGTAAAGGGGCATGATCAGAGATCACCATCTCCGTGAACTGAACCTTTTCTAGTCTAGAAAGCAGTCTATCTGATAAAAAGCCATAATCTAGTCTAGACCATGAGTCTTGGGAGCAAGAATAATGGCTATACTCCCGATCCTCAGGGTGTAACAGTCTCCAGGAATCAGTCAAGTGTAGCTGCGACATACACTGATACAACAGAGTGTCATAGAGTCTAAGCGAGGGTTGTACCTGCCGATTACTACGTCTGTCCTCCCGAGCATGCATCACCGCGTTGAAATCTCCAGCTACAATTTTATGGGAAACAGAAGAGTGCATTATGGTGCCAGACATATTAGTAAAGAACGTCCCATCATCCCCATTAGGGCCATAAATGTTATGTAGTTCTATGAACTCGTCAGCTTGCTTAATAACGGCTGTACACATTCTCCCCACTGAATCGTGCCGTATAGAAATTAATTTGTATGCAAAATTTTTATGGAACAGTATCAGGACGCCTGCTTTGCGGTCTACTGAGGGTGAACCAATTACTCTCCCTACCCACCATTTGCGCATCCTTAAGAAGTCAGTTTCCTCCAGGTGCGTCTCCTGTAAGAACACATCTGGGGACCACATCTGGGGAAAGTTTCCTCAAGTGCCGAAGTACCTGACTCCGTTTTTGGGGGGACCGCAAGCCCTTAATATTCCAGGATATTACTCTCATAAAGTGGTTCTAATAGGTATAAGTAATTCTGCGGTGCACTAGGTCCTACACACAAATATGTAGTGGATGTGATAAACCCTCCCCCCTCCCCCCCCCCTCATAAACAAACAACCCAAAATAAACGAAACAATGAGCGAGTGTCCCACAGGACCACCTACGGTAGGGACACTCTTCACTCCCTTGACTTCCCTCATCCCATGGTGCTAGTGCACAACTTCCAGATAAACAACCATCGGCAATCAGCTCCTCTGAATGCAAAGGGTCTAGTATCGAGGGGGCTGTGTCTACAAAAACAATCACACTGAAGTATGGTGAACACTGTTAAAACAATTAAGAACAATGGCGGAAACATGGGTCAGATGTTGTATATGACCGTCACCGCAGGGATAGTCTCCTTCACCCACTAAGGAGTCCAGTTGGACAGAGCAACACATAATGAGAGGGGAAGGAATGAGGAGGGAGAAATAGGGGAGAGGGAGAAGAGGGAATCAAAGAGGAAGGGAGGACAAAAGATCAGGAAAAAAGGGAGAGAAGGGAGGAAAAAAATAAATAAATAAATAAATAAATAAAAGGGATATGATAGAAGAAGATCAGTGGAAGGAGGGAAAGTAATAAAGGGAGAGCAATAATCGGGAAGTAAAAGGAAACGTACGATGAGGAGGACGTTTAAGAAAAAGGGAAAAGAAGGGGATGAGGGGAGAGGGAGGAAGTAAAGGAAGGATGGGTAAGGCAGGTAGTGAGAAGGGACAAGAAGGAAGCAGAAAGGAGGAAGTAGAAAAAAAGGGAGAAAAGAAAAGCGGAGCCAGGGCGAAAATACTAGGCATAAGTAGCAACACAACAAAGGAGCATAGGACCACAGTAGCATATAACCCACAATATAACTATGTCCCTCTAGGCGGAAAAGCGAAACAGTGAGCTATATTCAGTTCTCACAGGAGGTCTTGCTGGTCATTAAGGACCAGTATCCCTTTTTAGAAAGGCTCTACAAGAAGCCAGCGCCAATGTCATGATTGTGCAATCCGAGCACATCAGTTAGGATAGTTCGATAACCAAGGGAGAACAGTGCGCAAGAGGGACAATTGACCTTGGCGTCCAGTAGGGTATAAACATAGTAGAAGTTCAAAGTCTCGATGAAGTCCCTCAATCAGATAAGTTAACGGTTGTAATGACAGGTCAAGTCTCTCTAGGGTCCCACAGTAAGAAGCAACATAAGTGGCAGCCCTCCCCCTCACTTATCTGGTAATAAGGATCGGCGGCGTCTCTGGTCCCCCCGGGGCCACAAACCATGGAACATCTGCTGCCGTGGGAGAAGACGGGGGTTGCATGCCATTCTCCAAGTTGGCGGTATGTGAAGGGGAACTTCCTGGATCTCGAGTCTTTGCTGCAGGAGATCTGCATGTCGAAGAACGGTCCGTTCTGTTGTCCCGAAGGTCCGACTCCGCCTGCTCAGGAGTAAGGTAGGTAGTTACCGGGCCATTGACCGGGAAAACTTTCAAGACAGCCGGAAAAAGTAGTGCGAAACGGATGCCTCGTTTGTGCAGTGCAGTGCAAATTGGTGCAAATAGTTTTCTTTTTCTCGCAACTTCGGCTGAGTAGTCTCCGAACAGTAGTAATTTGGCACCCTCAAATGTAAGATCTTCACGTCTTTTCCGGAAAGTGCGGAGCAGGGCCACTTTGTCAGTGAAGTCCAGATATTTTACTATGACCTGTCTAGGTCTGTTCCGCAAGTCTCTGCCATGAGAGCCGGATCGTTCAGGTGCCGCTCTCAAATCTGGGCCCACCCGGTGCGCCCGTTCCACTTTGCAGTAGGAGCGCAGCCCCAACAACTCTGGCAAAGTGTCCCCACAGAAGCGTAAGAGCTGGGGGCCTGGCACAGATTCTGGGATACCCACAATGCGCAAATTGTTTCTGCGGGACCTATTTTCTAGGTCATCTATCTTGTCCCTCAGACGTTTACATTCATTTTCTATCATAGATGCCTTGGTCAGTGCTGCATCGGCTGTTGCATCTGTCTCCTCATACCTGGCCTCCAGCGAAGTGAATCTGCCTTCCTGCTGCGTCACCGAGGATTGCAGGTCTCTCATAGCAGTGTTCACGGTCATCGCCAGTATTTCCTGCACCTTCGGTGCTATTCGTTTCGCCACTTCCGCTGCTAATTTGTCATAGTCCAGTCCGGCCATATGTGGACATTCAGCTGTGCCCTCTCTACCTGCCGCGGAATGTGCCGGGGAGGAGGCTCCGCTGGACGCCGGGGAAGCCGCCATGCTTGATGAAGCCACGTGTGAGTTCACTCTCTTTTTCTTGCCCTTTCTCGCTGATGAGCGGCCCATTCTGAGCAGATATCGGTCCATACACTGTTCCCCACTCCGTAGGAACAAAGGAGGCTAGTTGTCCGATCAATTATATGCAGATTCTGGGCCAGTGAATAGGAAGGAACGAGGAGCCTCTGCGTCTTGCGACCTCACACCATGGCGCCGGAACCGGAAGTCCTCAATACATATATTTTAATAGTTCAGACAGTTCAGCATGCGGTGATACCAAAAATGTTTGTTTATTTATTTATTTAAATGGAAAAAGGAAGGGTCATTTTAATTTTCATTAGATGAGGTGCTATTATATTAGGGATCGACCGATATTGATTTTTTAGGGCCGATACCGATAAGCTGTGGACTTTCCTGCCGATAGCCGATAACTTATACCGATATTCCGGTATAAGTTATCAGCTATTTCACCACTCTTGCCCCCCCGCCCTACAGCCGCCACCCGCTTCTCTCCCCTGCCTGTCCTGAGTTTAATCACTGCCGCTGCCCCATTGCCTCCCCCATCCCCGGTTTTATAATTACCTGTTCCCGGGGCCCACGCTACCACCGCTGCTGCCCCCCCCTGCCCAGAGACCGCCGCCGCCCGCTTCTCTCCCCCTGCCCATCCTGAGTTTAACCACTGCCGCTGCCCCATCCCCGTTTTTATAATTACCTGTTCCCGGGGCCCGGAGTCTGCGCTTCTTCTGGCTCTCGTCCTGAGTTGTCACTGTGCGTACTGATGGTGACGTCGCGTTGAGGATGTCACTCATCATTGCGCAGTGCACTGCGTAACGCAAGACAGCGCAGGACGCCGCAGGAGCCACAAGTAGTGCGGACCCCGCAAACAGGTAATTATAAAACCGGGGATGGGGGAGGCAATGGGGCGGCAGTGGTGGTGTGGAGGGCGGGGCATTATCGGCAAGGTATTTGCCGATAATGCCCAAAATCGTGATTATCGGTCGATAATATCAGCCAAACCGATAATCGGTCAATCCCTATTTTATATCATTTAAAAAAAATTTATTTTTTACTTTACATAGGGGACTATTATATGCAATCATTAGATTGCATTCACTGTTCAATGCTATGCTATGGCATAGGACTGAACAGCGAGATTGGCACTCTACTGATACAGCCTGACTATGCATCAATGGAGCGTCAATCCAGCAGCAGAGGGGAGGGTAAGGGAACCTTCCCCCACCATTTTAACTTATCAGACTCCTGCAATCCAATGAGGACCAGTAAGGAATTAGCATCTGTATTTCTTTAGACTCTGTGATTGTCATTAGTGGTCCCAGGCTTCTCATAGTAGCCATCACTGACCACCTATTTTACTGTCATAAAATAACTTAGGGTGCCCTGATCACAGACCTATTTTCAGTTTCTTGATTTGCCCTTCTGTTCCTTAGATATGAGGGTTTATTGATTATCTGACAAATCAAGGAATCAGATTAGGCACGAACCTAATGAAGCAGTAAATAATGGATAGACAGCAGAACAGCCAGTGGTAAACAATGTAGACTTTATCCAGAACCAAGTAAAAACCGCAGGGCATGCGGTACAGCCAGCATAAAATAGCAACAATGGAGACAGCGTGGACGCGTTTCGGGTAAGACCCTTTGTCTATGCACGCAAAGTCTCAGGTACAGTGAGGTTTTATATGGGGATCCGGAAGTGTGGAGGAGGAGCAAGGAGGAAAGAGCACCTCCATTTAAACCTTACCACCTCACAGTCTGATCAGCCCGTACACAATACAAACATTGGTAATAATCTGAAAAAAGTTACCAGGTATGATCAAGAGTTACAAATGTCTGGTGGGCAAAAAAAAATAAACATATTAGAAAAATAAAAAAACAAAAAATGAATAAAAATGGAAAAAAACACATACGAAAGGCAAGACGAGCTAGGGAAGCGGTGTCACCTAAGTGAACGTCGCAAAAGTGCAGAGAGGCACCCGAGATGTTCATATAATGCGGATTCGTTACATGATGCTCCTGAATCCTCTTCTTTAAGGGGTGTATGGTGTTGCCAATGCACGATAAATTACATGTCTTGCAACAAATTCTATATACTACATGAGTAGACTGGCAATTAATAAACGCATGTATGGGAAAGCATTTATCAGTGTCTTAACCTGAAATGGTGAATTATACTCACCGATAATTCCTTTTCTGGAAGTTTCCACGACAGCACCCATGAGATTATCTCCTCCTCCTGATTGGGACAGGAAAAAACACTAAGAGGTTAAATTCCACACCCCTTCGTGTCCACACCAGTGTATTTATAAAGAACAACGAAGGAAAGGAAAAAAGTGCACCAAAAAACACTATAATAAAAAACCAAAGGGTGGGATGTATGGGTGCTGTCGTGGAGACTTCCAGAAAAGGAATTATCGGTGAGTATAATTCACCATTTCCCCCCACGTCTCCACGACAGCATCCATGAGAAATACCAAATAATTTACTTAGGGAGGGACTACAGCACTGAGAACTTTACGTCCAAAGGCCATATCCTCAGAAGACAAAATGTGAACTCTATAATGTCTGGAAAAAGTATGAAGGTTTTTCCAAGTGGCAGCTTTGCAAATCTGTTCTACAGAAGCTCCGGCTCTCTCTGCCCATGATGAGGAAATTGCTCTAGTAGAATGGGCCTTCAATTGTATAGGAGGGGCTTTACCTCTGGCCACATAAGCCTCTGAAATGGCGGTCTTAATCCATCTGGCTATAGAACTCCTAGAGGCTTTCTTGCCTCTATTAGGGCCAGCAAACTGAATAAACAGATAGTCATCCTTCCTCCACTGACTAGTTCTTGCAATGTAGATGAGGAGAGCTCTTCTAACATCCAAAAGACTATATGATTTTTCTAAGTCATTTTTTGTATTTGAACAGAAGGATGGAACCACAATATCCTGTGATCTATGAAAGGAGACAACTTTAGGGAGGAATTTAGGATCAAGCTAAAAATGATTTTGTCATCCAAAATTCTGATCTAAGGCTCTCGGATAGAAAGAGCCTGAATTTCACCTACTCTCCTAGCTGTAGTGATGGCGATTAAAAATATAGTTTTGAGAGTCCAAATTTTTTTTTTTCAGAAATAGAATCCAGAGGCTCAAAGGGATCCAAAGGAAGAGCCGCTAGAACTGTATTTAAATTCCACTGAGGACAGATATTTAAAGTCTTAGGTCTGAGTCTGCTGGACGCTTTAATAAATCTTGAAATCCACATGTTATCAGCCAATTTTACATGATAGAGAGCACTGAGAGCAGAAACCTGTACTTTGAGGGTACTAGGGGAAAGACCTAAATCAAGTCCCTGCTGAAGGAAATCTAGAATTTTAGGAATCACCGGAGTGTTGATAGAAAAAGAATCTGCACACCAAGAGATAAATTCTTCCAGGTTTTAGCATAGATTCTAGAGGTAGTATCTTTACGGCTAGATAGAAGTGTATTTACTAACCTTTCAGAGAAACCTTCCTTCAGCAGAATGGACTTTTCAATTTCCATGCAGTCAACTGAGGTTTTTGATCTGACGATGAAAGGATTGTGCCTGGGACAGCAGATCCTTTTGAGGAGGAAGGCAGATGGGATCCTCT
Organism: Hyla sarda; assembly: GCF_029499605.1. Lineage (NCBI taxonomy): Eukaryota > Metazoa > Chordata > Amphibia > Anura > Hylidae > Hyla > Hyla sarda. Next base: position 57,476,947 of record NC_079196.1, read on the forward strand.
ATAGCTAGAGTCTTTAATAGAGAGAACCAGCTCCTCTTTGGCCAGTATGGAGCTACTAGGATTAGAATGCAATGGCAGTTCATTAGCTTCTGAAGGACCCGAGATATTAGCGGCAGGGGAGGAAATGCGTATCCCATACTGAATGTCCAATCCTGAGCTAATGCATCTACTGCTAGCGGAGAGCCCCTTGGATTTAGGGAATAGAATAGATCCACCTTGTGATTTCTCCTGGTTGCAAACAGATCTATTTGAGGAACCCCCCATCTCTCCGTAATTATCCTGAATGCCCACTGAGCTAGAGACCATTCCCCTGGGTTTAATTTGTGTCTGCTCAGGAAGTCCGCCTCCAAGTTCCAGACCCCTTTGAGATGGACTGCTGAGATAGAAAGCACCTTGTTTTCTGCCCAAGAAAATATTAGATGCGAGATTGACTGGAGAGCTGTGTACCTTGGACCTCCCTGATGCCTTATAAAGGCCACTGCAGTCATGTTGTCCGAGAAATTGAGAATATGGCGATTTTTGCAGATCTCCTCCAAGTCTTGGAGTGTCATCCATATTGCCAGTAACTCTCTGAAGTTGGAAGATTTTCTTGCTGTCTGTGGATCTCACTTCCCTTGGACTACTCGAGTCTCTGAGTGAGCACCCCATCCCCTTGCACTGGCATCCGTTGTTATGAGTAACTGGTTTGTCTGAAACCAACTTACTCCCTTCTTTAAATTTTCTTTGAACCTCCATTTTGGATGGGTTTTTACTTGCGTGGGAATTATCACTCTTCTGTCTAAAGATTTCTGAGACTGGTCCCAAATGGTTAGGTTCCACTTTTGTAAAGGCCTGGAGTGAAACTGAGCCCAAGCTACTGATTGGATGCATGATGTCATATGACACAGAGTGGACATTGCTGTCCTGATTGTACAAGAATGGAGGCTTAGAAATCTGGAGACTAATGCCTGCAGTAATATCCTTTTGGAATCCAGAAGAAAAGAGATCTGGATCCTTGAACCCAAAAGGGTACCTAGGAAAATGTTCCTCTGACTGGGAATAAGATCTGATTTGTCTAGATTTAGGATCCAACCCAAAGTCTGGAGAACAAGTATTGTTGTCTGTAAATGAAGTTCCAATTGAGGAATGGAGTCCGCCACTATCAGTATGTCGCCTCTGCTAAGACTTTGAGAAAATTTGAGGCGCAGATGACAGGCCGAATGGATAGGAATGTGGTAATATGCATCGCGAAGATCGATAGTCACCATCACTGTCCCCTCCTTTATTAATTGAACTGCAGACTTCAGAGTTTCCATCTTGAATTTTTTGTAAACCACAAATTTGTTCTGAGGTTTTAGGTTTATAATTGTACGGAACTTCCCGTTTGGTGTGGAAACCAAAACAGGGAAGAATAATGACCTAGGCCCCTCTGAAGCAGAGGAACCTCCTGGATAGTAGTGACTCCCAAACTGGGGCAAAATGGGAAAGCCTTGCCCCCACTGGCCTGGCGTCATTGCTTAGGGTTGAAAGAGAACTGACCGGGGTTAGTAGAGATATTTCTACCCCTACCTCCCTTCCTGTAGGACCAACGTCCTGTTTCCCTTTGCCTCCTCTGAAAGATTGGTCTGACTGGGAAAAAAGATGAAAAGGAGACTTTTTAGGTTGGACCTTATCTAAGGGCAATCCTTATTTATTGTCTGCTGCTTTTTCCAGAATAGAATCCAACTCTAGACCAAACAAAAATTTTCCATGGAATAGAAGGAAGGGAGCAGAGTTTACTTTTTGAAGTCATGTCACCCGACCAAGATTTTAACCACAGTACACGCCTAGTGGTATTGGACAAAACAGCAGTACGAGAAGCCAGTCTTACCGATTCTGCAGAGGCATCTGATAAAAAATTAGATGCCATCTTAAGCAGGGGTAAGGATTCCAAAATCTGGTCCTTAGGGGTATCAGACTGGAGGTGGTATTCCAGCTGATCTAACCAAACTCCTAAAGTCCTGGCTACACAGGTAAAGGCTATACTAGGCCTTAACAGGCTATACTAGGCCTTAACAGTGAGGAAGCAGCCTCTATCCATGGATCTTTAAGTTGTGTAGCATCCTCGAAAGGCAGAGAGGTACGCTTTGCTTCCTTAGCAACCGGGATATCTACTAATGGTATCGTGTCCCAGGTAGTAGAGTTTGCCTCATCCAAGGGATATCGCCCTTTTAGACCCCTAGGAATAAAAGCATTCTTTTCTGGCTTAGCCCATTCATTAATAATTTTATGCAAATTTGTATGAACAAGGAAAGTACAGGGTTTCCTGTCTCCTAGGCCTCCAAAAAGGTCATCCTGGATAGACTTAGTCTCCTGAACTTCCTCTAAATTCAAGGAAGTAAGTACGGACTTAATTAAGGATTCTATAACATCAGAATTAAAAGAATCATCTTTTACTACTGATGCAATACATGCTTTACACAGAGGTTTAGAAGCAGATTCAGGAAACTCCTTATAGCAAATAAATTTCTTAGGTTTAGATTTTTTCGGTTTAACCAAAGGACCTACAGAATCCTTGTCTCCCTGCAAATACAAGGAAGAGAAGGATAAAACACCATGCAATGAAGATAGGCCAGGGCGAACCCATAGGCCCTCAGTACTCACGGATCCTGGGATCACTGGAGGATCTGGAACTTTTGCAGGTGAGCTCATGATGCAGCCTTGTAATATCCAACACTGGAATCAGGTAGAGCAGCTTACATCTGGGAGAGGGGCTTCTTATAGGTAAAAGCCGATCTCCAGATTCAAATTCCCCGCTCCCGCGCGGCCGGAGGTGACGACAGACGCCAGCATCCCGGCCGGGAGGAGATCTGCCGGGAGAAAAACTAAGAAGCGCTCACGCGAGGTAAAGAACTCCTCGCTGAAGGCAGAGACCGCTGTAAGGAGACCGCACAGAGACCCGCACGCTACACGGTGCTCCCGCGGCATTCCTCTGCCTCCAGGCTCCCGGAGCGGACCCACAGAGTGGACCGGACCAAAAGGGGAGAAAAAGACAGGGGGTGTGCTATACCCGCACCCCGAGTCTGCAAGACCCCGGTAAGGACCTTCAATTTTCTTCATGCAGGAGAGCAAAAAAACCCCCTGCACCTCTCAGCTCCTTCCCTGACAGGGACAGGAAAAAACACTGGTGTGGACAGGAAGGGGTGGGGAATTTAACCTCTCAGTGTTTTTTCCTGCCCCAATCAGGAGGAGGAGATAATCTCATGGGTGCTGTCATGGAGACGTGGGGGGAAATCACCTTAGTTTGGAAGGCATATTTGCACACTACACACTGTGAGAAACCTTTAATGTGTAGCCAGGTAGTACTTTGTGAAAGTTCAGAAACGAATGCACTAGGAGACATTATATTTCCCAGAGTAGGTGCCTGCGAGCCGAAAAATCTGCAGCCTCTGCGTGTGAACTTGGCCAAAACAGGATCCTGCGATAACATGGATAAGTATTTTTATAAGATTTTAACCATTTCATGGTACTCAGCACTATAGGTAGTGACAAATGTAACACTATCCTTATGGACAGAAGGATCCTGTCTAATAGATTTGTTACTAGAAGTGACTAGTAAGTCACTTCTAGTTTTGGTGGACACTTTGCATTTAGCCCTATTAATTAGTTGGGAAGAGTAGCCCCTGTGTGTTAGACGTCCATTCACCACAGCCGATTCTCTAAGAAAAAGATCTTCTGAGGAGCAGTTACGTTTAGCACATGTAGGTGGCAACCAAAGAAAATTTCCGCCCGGAGATTCCGAGTGCGGCCAGCGGACCACGCGGACACTGCAGTCTCCAATAGACTGCAATGTGTTCCGCGCGGATTTCCGCCTGAAGAAAGAGCACCGCCATTCTTCAGGCGGAAATTTCCAAGCGGATTGTCCGTTCACAAATTCCGAAGTGTGAATTTGTGAACAGAAAACCATTAACTACACTATACATTTTAGCCAGCGGAATTTCCGCCTGCAATTTCAAAGCAAAATTGTAGGCGGAAATTCCGTAGTCTGGACCTAGCCTAAAGGTTTTGATAAATGTGGCTCCTCACGGTGTGTAGTGTGCAAATTTGCCTTTCAAACTAAGGTGATTTCAGGTCAAGACACTGATAAATGCTTTCCCATACATGCGTTTATTAATTGCCAGTCTACTCATGTAGTACATAGAATTTGTTGCAAGACATGTAATTTATCGTACATTGGCAGCACCATGCGCCCCTTAAAGAAGAGGATTCAGGAGCAAATTCATGCTGTAACGAATCCGCATCATGTGAATATCTCGGGTGCCTCTAGTCACTTTCGCGACATTCACTTAGGTGACATCGCTCCCCTAAGTTTTCATGGCATGGAGCAGTACGCAGACCTTGGCGAGGAGGTGATCATGTTAAGCTGCTACGTAATAGAGAGGTGTTTTAGATACATACTTTGCATACTACACAACTGTCTGGCTTAAATTACAGGACAGATTTAATACTTCATTATTAACTGGGGTAGCTCGTCATGCCTTTGTATGTGTTTTTTCCATTTTTATTCATTTTTTTTTTTTTTCTAATGTTTTTTTTGCCCATCAGACATATGTAACTCTTGTATATAGATCCTACCTGGTTTCCCTCTCCATGAAGTTACGGTAACTTTTTTCAGAGTATTACCAATGTTTGTATTGTGTACGAGCTGATCCGTCTCTGAGGTGGTAAGGGTTAAATGGAGGTGCTCCTCCACACTTCCGAATCGCCATTTAAAAAACCTAACTGTACCTGAGACTTTGTGTGCATAGACGAAGCTTCAAACCCAAAACGCATCCACGCTGTCTCCATTGTTGCTGTTTTATTCTGGCTGTACCGCATGCCTTGCGGCTTTTACTTGGTTCTGAATAAAGTCTGCATCGTTTACCACTGGCTGTTCTGCTGTCTATCCCTTCATATTGGAGTCAAGCCGTGTTGGGGATCGTGTGAGCAGACCAATCTCCCATATTAGGAGTAAATAATGATAGGAGTAAATATTAGGTGATGGGCAGGATTATACAGTCAGAGGGGGTGAATGTTTTACATTAAAGGGGTACTCCATTGCCCCAGCATTCGGAACATTTTGTCGTGACGTCACAGACATGCCCCCTCATGACATCACACCACGCCCCCTCAATGCAAGTCAATGGGAGGGGGCGTGGCAGCCATGACGCCCCCTCCCATCGACTTGCATTGAGGGGGTGTGGCGTGACATTACCAGGGGGCGTGTCCATGATGTCACAACCCCCGCAGCCCGCACCTATCGTTCGGAACAAAATGTTGAGAATACTGGGGCAGTGAAGTACTCCTTTAAGGAATGTGTATGCCTAATACACCCCTCCTGACTGTAAAATCCCACCCAATCACTCCCAATATTAAAATTAGATTCCCTGAATTGTCAGACAAACCATAAACCCTCATATCTCAGGAACGGAAGGTTGTGGCACAGCTAGACTCTTAACTAACTAAACCAGTGTTTCCCAAACGCGGTCCTCAAGCACCCCCAACAGGTCATGTTTTCTGAATTTCCTTAGTCTTTCACAGGTGATATAACTATGGTGATGCCGGATTCACTGACCATATTTATATCACTTGTGAAAGACTAAGGAAATCCACAAAACATGACCTGTTGAGCGTACTTGAGGACCGCGTTTGGGAAACACTGACCTAAACTGACTGGCCTGCCCAGCAGAAGTAGAGTTGGGAGATATGGCTCTGACAAAAGCCAAACCTAGATGGGCTTATGTCCACTCCTAAGAGAGGAGGCTCGACTATAGAAAATTTCAAATGCCTTCAAGAGGTTTCTGTGTAAAACCATAGGCTAGGGAGCATCAAGTGACCAAGGCATCATTCATCTGATTCAACAGTATATGCAAATTATAACGCTAACACTCCTGTTTTACCTCAGTAAATGTAGTTTATGTAGTTTGCAGAAAGTTTATCAAAGCCACATGACAACGTCTAAGAGATGGAAGGTGGGACACTACATGTTTACTGGTGACATCAATGAGGGAAGAAGTAACTTGCTGCTTTTCCACCTTTGGTCAACAATCCATATAGCTGTCAGACTGATGCATAACGGAATACCAAGAAAGGCAAGATGTGGAGGGTTTAGCAGTATTAATGTGTACACACAACTTGAGAAATTTCTGTTCAAGTCTCTAGAAATAAGCTATAAATCACTTCAACCTGGGAGCAGAAAGCTTTTCCAAGATTTGGTAATAAGAGATTAGCAAACAGTTTGTCACTGTCATTGCCCGGCAGTGTTTGCAATGATCACATTACGTCCTTCTGCACACATAACTAAAGGTAAACTTATAGACCTCCCTAGATAGCTCAATATAGATGCTTGAGGGAATACAAACGCATCCTCCTATATCCTAAGGAGACCAATTACTGGAATACTGACAGTCTGGGTGGAAAGTAGAAAGTTAACAGCCCTACTTATAGATGTACCAATTAAACTGAAAGGGGTATTCCAGCAAAAAATATTTCTTATCTATCCAGCGGCTAGGTGATTAATGTTAGACCGGCCCAACCAATGGGACTGTCGCTGATTGCCAGAAGAGGGGACTCTAGTCCTCCGGCCCCACCAACTTGATCACATAGTAAAGGAGTTTGTATGTCGGGCCTAATATGTCCTCCTACAGAGGGGATAGGACAAAGAACAGAGCATATCAGCATATAACAGAACTCCTGGTGGCAAGGGGAGGGGGGGGGGGGTTGGAGTGGTTGAATGCTAAATACAGTAAAAGTGTGTACTTTCTGAATCAGTAGTATACCGCTGACTAATTTAAGTTGGCACCATTTTCCTCTGCTTAGAGTACCCCTTTAGAGGTATTATCGATCCTTACAAGATTGATGGCCTATCCTCAGAATAGGCTACAAATATTAGATTGTGGGGGTCTGACTGCTGGCACCCTCCCCCTTTTTCAGTTTGAAGAGGTTGTGATGTGCTGCAGCCTTTTAATATTTACCAGCACTTCTACCTGGCATCACCATATTTTTAGTAGTTGCAGTGCAAGGTACTGTGGCTTTGTCCCATTAAGTAGACAGGGCAATGATACAGTACCATGCACTGCTTCTACAAATAATATGGTGATGCAGAGATGAACACTGGTAAACATTGTAAAGTCTGTGGAAATAAATTAATGGCATACTCACCTACCCTGATCTGCTGCGGATCTGACAGCTCCCGCTTCCTGCTGCTCTCCTCCTCTTCTTGATTTTTGTGATGTTTACTGTTTACTTTTTTGGGCATTTTTTATATTTTTTTTTCAATCCATGTAAGGCTGGGTTCACACCACGTTTTTGCAATACAGTTCCCGTATATGTTTCCAATGTGAAAACCGTATGGAACCATATTGAAAACCGTATGCCAAAAGATGCATCAGGTTGTGCCCATTTTGCATCCTGTACGGTTTTGTCAGTTTTTTTTTCCCGTACACAAAACCGTAGTCTACCACGGTTTTTGGTCCGGGTGAAAAACTGTATTAAACCGTATACGTTTTTTTTTTTAACATGGGAGTCAATGGGAACCGTACAGAACTGTATGTGCGTACGGTTCCATCCGGTTTTCACCATCCGGTTTTTGACTTTGAAATTCCAAGAAAAAAAACTGTGCAATCAAACAAATGAAACTTTATTAAAAATGGAGTGAAAAAAAATGGATGCAACCGGACATTTTTCAAACCGTATACGGGTTGAAATTTGTACACACGTTTTGATACAGTTTAGTCCGGTTTTGAGGAATCCGTTTTTCATCAAAATCCTGATACGAGAACTGTATTGCAAAAACGTGGTGTGAATGCAGCCTAATAGAGGGGGACTCAAGGAGCAGAAAACTGGGTGCGGGGGCCATTTGTCTCTTAACCCCTGAGGACGTCATACCACGAAACATGAAGGGGAGACAGACTGATTACATTTTAACTGCAGCGTTTTCCCCAGTTGACAGTGGTCTGCAGCCACTGTCAAGTATATAATACTGTGATCTCCAGATAGGAGAATAAATACTAGTTGAGGGAATAGTCTGCAATTTTAATTCACTACAGGGGACCTTTTAATAATAGTACAATAAAAGTGAAGTTTTATATAGTTAGGGAGGGAATTTTCAGTAGGGGTTTTTTACCCATCGCCTCGGTGACTGGGGTTTGGAGGTTTTTCTTGGTTTATGTACCCCCTTTCCCGTCCTGGGCATTAAAGTGTTTGTCAGGGGTCATGACGTCATGGCCATGCCCCTCGTGACATAACACCCCCCTCAATGCAAGTCTATGGGAGGGGGCGTGACGCCCTGACCCCCGTAGCCAGCATTCAGAACTAAATGTTCCAGACACTGGGGCAGTGGAGTGCCCCTTTAATTTAATCAAAACCTGTCCAGAGAAAAAGTTGCTGAGTTGCCCATAGCAACCAATCAGATCGCTTCTTTCATAGGCCTTTTCAAAAATGAAAGAAGCGATCTGATTCGTTGCTATGGGCAACTTGGCAACTTTTCTTCTGGGCAGGTTTTGATAACTCTCCCCCTATGTGTAAAACAATATTTTCCCTGAAAAATGTGCTTTCCAGTGTGAAATGGATATTTTCATTTTGGTTCCCAAGGAAACAAACCCAAACTATTGTGAAGATGTGAAACTTTGTACTTCTGACCACTAGATGGTGCATTACACAAACATTTCCCTTGGATTTCCTGTTGGATAATAAAAAAAATAAAAATAAAAAGAATACCTTAAAAAGTAAGTTATTATTAAGGTCGGTTTAATCTTTTAATAAATAAAGCTGTTGCCACAAAATGAAAAAGTGACTTTGTAGGGCACATTTTTTAGTTTTGTGCCATTCTGCTACGGACTTATTCTTCTGATTTCCTTTTATTCTGCATACCATCTTATGTAAAATAATGCCTCTGGTCTTTATGGGTCACACCAGGGGTCAAGTCCTGGGGCAGAAGTGCAGAAACTCACCCAAGATTTCTAATATGGGATAATCATATATCTATCCTGGGTGACCTTTTGAGGATGAAAGTTAAAAGGGGTGTGTAAATAGATCATTTTCTATGGGCAGGGGTCAAGTCCTAAGAAAAAAAAGTGTGGGAACTCACAAGATTTCCACTAAAGGGCTGGTCATGTAGGATTCCTACTAATAGGAATTGAGCCCTGTCTAGCTGAGTGCTAAAATGGCAATTCTTTTGGAGATGGGAATACTCCTTTAGAGAGTGCCTGTCACCAAACTAAACTTTTAATATATTGTTCCTTATGTAACTATAAGACACACTGCTATTTATTTGCTGTTAAAATTCTTAACCTAATGTGATTGAGAAAAATGGCCACTAGGTGGCTCTGTTCTGTTCCCTGCCTCAAGTCAAACAGTTAGTTTGGTCTCCTCCCAGCCTCACAGGTGACCAAACTCAGGAAGTGCGTGCGGGGTATGGTGAGGCACAGCTCAAAAAGGCTTCAGTGACATTGTGCCTGCTGGGGAACGCCCACTTTCTCATGCTGGGAGAGGTGTTAGGAGTAGTTAGGGAATATAATCTGAGTTAGTTTAGAAAATATGGTTGGATGACAGGTACTCTTTAACGCCAGCATCCATGGTGGTCTAGGCTAGTGAAGTGGTTATGCCAGTATCACTCGTGGTCACGATTGGTGAACAGATGAATAAATACCTGGTGAGTATCCAAGGAGTATCCTCAGGCTCCATTGATGCCTATGCAGCATACTTCCTTTTCTTGCCCTGCACTGATCATAGCCTTTGTGCAGCTAGTCATTTCATGTATTTTTTTTTCTCCTAAGCTATAATTAAGAAAAAAAAAAAAAAATCACATTTCCAATTTCCTGGTCTCTTTTTAGGTACAAAATTTATATTGTAATCTGTTTTAATGTTTTAATAGAAAAAAATCAATCGAGCGCTTCATACTGAGGTCAGATTTAATATCACAGTTTAGTGTTATGAGATGTCTTGTGCCTTATTTTTCACCACTGCACTGAATGAGGTCATATACTTTATTTTAGTTTACTATAATTCTTTAGCTTAAGCTCTAGAAAGTTAATTATTTCTAGTTGTGGTCGTGGACTGTGTGTACCTTGTACCACTGTCTCTGTGCTCACTAGACTTGAGGTAGGACATGGTTTGGCAGTATGTGGAATATAAAGACATTGACAGTTAGCTCAGGGAGCTGTTCGGGATAGCCGCAGTGAAATCGCAGCATCCCGAACAGCTTACAGGACAGCAGGAAGGTCTCCTACCTTCCTCCTCGCTGTCCGATCACCGAATGACTGCTCAGTCCCTGAGATCCAGGCATGAGCAGTCAAGCGGCAGAATCATTGATCAATGGTTTCCTATGAGAAACCATTGATCAATGTAAAAGATCAGTGTGTGCAGTGTTATAACCACCTATGGGAGCTATAACTGCAAAAAAAAAGTGAAAAAAAAAGAAGTGAATAAAGATCATTTAACCCCTTCCCTAATAAAAGTTTGAATCACCCCCCTTTTTCCATTTAAGAAAATTGAATAAAAATAAACATATGTGGTATCGCCGCGTGTGGAGCTGTCCGAATTCTAAAAATATATTGTTATTTAAACCGCACGGTCAACGTCGTACGCGCAAAAAAATTCTATTGTCCAAAATAGCGTATTTTTGGTCACTTTTTATAGCATGAAAAAATGAATAAAAAGTGATCAAGAAGTCAGATCAATCCACCCCGTACAATGAAAAAGTTATAGGGGTCAGAAGATGACAATTTTAAACGTATACATTTTCCTGCATGTAGTTATGATTTTTTCCAGAAGTACGACAAAATCAAACCTATATAAGTAGGGTATCATTTTAATTGTATGGATCTACAGAATAAAGATAAGGTGTCATTCTTTACCAAAAAATTTACTGCGTGTCACGATGCCGGCTGGCAGGAGGTGGATCCTCTGTGCCAGAGAGGGATTGGCGTGGACCGTGCTAGTGGACCGGTTCTAAGTCACTACTGGTTTTCACCAGAGCCCGCCGCAAAGCGGGATGGACTTGCTGCGGCGGTAGTGACCAGGTCGTATCCACTAGCAACGGCTCAACCTCTCTGGCTGCTGAAGATAGGCGCGGTACAAGGGAGTAGACAGAAGCAAGGTCGGACGTAGCAGAAGGTCGGGGGCAGGCGGCAAGGTTCGTAGTCAGGGTGGATAGCAGTAGTACTGGTACACAGGCTTTGGACACACAAAACGCTTTCACTGGCACAAGGCAACAAGATCCGGCAAGGAAGTGCATGGGAGGAGGTCAGATAAAGGCAGGGAGCAGATGGAAGCCAATTAAGCTAATTGGGCCAGGCACCAATCATTGGTGCACTGGCCCTTTAAGTCTCAGGGAGCTGGCGCGCGCGCGCCCTAGAGAGCGGAGCCGCGCGCGCCAGCACATGACAGCAGGGGACGGGAACGGGTAAGTGACCTGGGATGCGATTCGCGAGCGGGCGCGTCCCGCTGTGCGAATCGCATCCCCGACGGCCATGACAGTGCAGCGCTCCCGGTCAGCGGGACCGACCGGGGCGCTGCGGAGAGAGAGACGCCGTACGCGCTCCGGGGAGGAGCGGGGACCCGGAGCGCTAGGCGTAACACTGCGTAGAAACGGAAGCCCCCAAAAGTTACAAAATGGCATTTTTTCTTCAATTTTGTCATGCAATGATTTCTTTTCCTGTTTCGCTGTAGATTTTTTAGTAAAATGACTGATGTCAATACAAAGTAGAATTGGTGGCGCAAAAAATAAGCCATCATATGAAATATTAGGTGCAAAATTTAAAGAGTTATGATTTTTAAAAGGTAAGGAGAAAAAAACTAAAGTGCAAAAACGGGAAAACCCTCCCGTCCCCAAGGGGTTAATGGCATTGCTGTGATGGTTAAATGGTACCTGTCATTTATAAAGAAAAATGAATATGCTTATTATGCTGATTTGGATTACTTTTCTAATATACTTATTAATAACATTTTGGAACTTTGCGTTAAATGAACCCCTAAAAGTTTGGCCACCAGAGGTCCTCCTTCTGGTCCTGCTTGCAGATTGTCTCCTGCAGCAGTCTGGAAGAGACAATAGTCGGGAAATGTAGATGGGACCTCAGCTCAGCAGAGTGTACATTAGAGTTCAGAGAGGGGTGTGTGTGGTCTCAGCCAATCACAGCCCATCTCGCATTGAACTGCTTAGGGCTGTGTGTAGCAGAGTAAGGGAGGAAGTTCTCCCCAGCAGGGCTTCAGATAAAGTAACACCTGCTGGGGAATGACCCTTCCTAGTCTGTGGAGCTCAGTTAAGACTAAGCAGAAGATACAGAACATGATCAGGGTAGAACTAAAAAATAAAATAAAAATAAGGGTGGTTTATCATGATGGGGGAGTGAACTGGGAAGATAAAAATGTATTAATCACACGACAGGTACTCTTTAAAGTGTTACTGACATTTATAAAAATGTCATTTATTCATAATATATTGATTAGAAAGGTAGAGAAGTAAAGCTGTCTGTACACATCAGATAAATGTCAGCTAAATCCAATAATTTTGGTGAGACTGGCCAAGATCTAACTTGTATGACGGCTTCATGACTGCTTTCTGAATACAGCTGTTCGGGAAGATAATGATTGCACAGCTGTATTTCATCTGCCCGGTCCTTTTGTTCTTGGGAAGATAAGCCGGCATCAGAGGACTTTGGCAAGGACTCATCTCCCCACCCTCCATTGACAACACATGCACGTGCAGCCGAGCAGAGCATACATATGTATAAGGCAATCAGGCAAGAGAACCATCAGCCAACAAGCTCAGCAATCTAAACTGTACAGTTACCTTTAGGGTAGGGTCTTACGGTACGGGAGATAGAAGTAAGGGGGTTCAACCAATAATCCATTTTGTACAGGGACCTCCTGACTATCACATAATCAATATGGCAGCTAAGGAGTTGGCTGTGTTGGATATTTAAAAGCCTCATCCTTTGTTTTCATGAAACTGGTTTATTTGGCTTAGTCAGGATTACTATCTCACGTATTACAGCCAATTTTAGGCTGGGCTCAGATAATCATTTTACTCATATGTGAATTATCCTTTTTACGAAGATCTGTGCACATAAAACTGCAACAAATTAAACACAATGCAAAAAAATATTTGAAGAGAAGTTAATTGGTTTTTAAAATGTTTTATTTCAATGTACATTTATGTGCTTGCCTTCAAGACAGATCATAAAGACATTTTGTAAACAATGGATATACAATAACTGAAGATAAATAAAATAAAAAAACAATTTTAAATAATCAAATTTAATTTATACATAATTTACTCATGCAAACTGTACAAAAAAATGATGCCGTACAGTTTGTGAAATGTTAAATCCAGAGATTAGAAATTGCTACGCATTGACTTCTCGACAAGTTGCAAAATGGACTTCAAAACAAATCATTTACTCGCTTATTTCCAGGACACAGATGCACATTGTTTTCCTAATATTGAAACTAACACCATTCACCAAATACACTTTCTCTCCATACTTACAGAATGATCATTTAATTTACAGCTGCGACAATTTTAAATTACAAAAAAATTAAACATATAAATAAAGTGAGAAGTGTCCACATTAGAGATTACGAAAAAAAAGTTCAAAAATGATCTTTAAACAACAAATAAAATATAAAGCTTTCCTGCAGAATTCACATTTGCTGTAGCTGAGGTTAACTTGGCATTAGAAGAAAAGAAATTCATTGTGTATGCCCCTTCAGCTGAAAAGTAAAAAATAAATAGAAAAAGGAAGTGCATTGTCTATACCTGGATTACTGCAGCTTCATCCAGTTCGTGCGGATCTACATATATCCTAAGACATGACAGATGAAAATCAATTTAAAGTGTAGGATAACAGTAAAGATAACTTTAAACTCCTAGGTAGCTGGAATAGTCTGGCTATGTGGTCCTGACCACCCCCTATAACAGCAGTCTGGATGTGTAATCTGGACTGCTCTCTATATGAACTGTCTGGTTATGCAGTGTATAGTGCCCCTTACAGCAGCACCGGGCTATACAATCGGTGCTTGCAGCGATGCACAAGGAGATAGTGTTGAAAAATGTAACCATCAGTCCAGGCACAGCAAATCGTGCTAAATGAAATGCTTTGAACTCCTTATGAGCCTCAACACATCCAGCATCCTCATGTTATGATTGAATGAAGAAGCTTTTTATTTAGAATGATTTGCAAGACTGATGTTTAGTTTTCTGGCTATGTAATCTGGACCGCCCCTATAATGGAAGTCTGGTTATGTAGTATGCACAAACGCAGTATGGCCATGTGGTCTAGACCTTCCTCTATCAACAACAGTCTGGGCGACCCAAATAACTGGAGCATAGTTATGTAGCCTGGACCCGCTCATAACAGCAATCCCCAGACCGTCCCACTATAGTAGTAGTCTAGACCTTCCTCTAATTATAGAAGTCCTGCTGTGTAGTCTCCACCGCCACCCGTTACAGCATTCCTGTTGAGTAGTCTGGACCTTCCTCTTATAGCAGTAGTCTATGTCTTCTGTATGTTCCCTTATACGAACAGTCTAGCCAAGCAGCAAAACTTGTACCATATAGAAATCTAAAATCTGGCCTTTACAATCACCCATTACAATCCAATGACTTAAGGCTTTCCAGCTATTTATGTGGAGATAGATGCACCATGGGCCAAAAAAGAATGAGGTTATAATACTAGATACCAATTGTCATTCAACGCATTTCCAGAACGGGATGGCCTCTTCATCAGGTACGAGGAAGGGGCAGCCCAGCTTGGAAACGCGTTGCATGACAATATGTATCTAGTGTTATAACATATCATTCCTTCTTGATCTGTGGCAGCGCTCATATACCCTGAAAGTCACTGCACATCTATTTCCACATCTGAATTGCTTTCAAATAAAATAAACTCCAAACCCCAATAAATCCCTGGATATGGGGTATAAACCCCCTTTACAATATCCCCCCCCCCCCTTACTGAAATGTATTGATTATAAAACTTCACTTTTATTGATATACAAATAAAATATTAGAGCCAGAAAATTGCACAACACCCTCTGGTGAATTACACCCTACTTCCTTGGGTGCAGCTTTTTTGCTTTCAAATTTATGACCTAATTTTACATGTAACCTACACTTTAAATATGACTTTCATTTTAAATACAATAAATTATTTTAGGTTAAAATATTTAGTTTTAAAGGGGTACTGCAGCCTAAATGAACTTATCCTCTATCCACAGCATAGGGGATAAGAAGCTGATCGCGTGAGGTCCGACTGCTGGGACCCCCCGCAATCTCTGGAACAAGAGCCAGCTCTGTGTGAGGAGCATGTGCAGTAGCCGGCATGCGCTCCATTGATTTCTATGGGAGCTCTAAAGAGACCCGAGCCTAGCACTCCGTAATCATTGGCGCTCCCATAGAAGTGAACGTAGCGCGTGCCATCTAGCAGTAGATGACACGCGCTCCTCAATTAGAAAGACGGGGTCCCGGAGATCGCGGTGGGCCCCCCCTGCAATCCGCTACATATCCCCTCTCCTATGGACAGGGGATAAGTTAATTCGGCTGCAGTACACCCCTTTAAAGGGGTTCTCCACTGCCCTGCCTTCCGGAGCTCCGCTCGCGGCATCCGGAAGTTTATTACTCCTAACGCTGTGTGCAGGCTTCCGTGTTCGAGCCCGCCCCCTCGTGATGTTACGTCCGCCCCCTCGTGACATCACACCCACCCCCTCGTGACATCACGCCCCCTTACCATCGACTTTCGTTGAGGTGGCGTGTGTGACGGCACGAGGGGGCGGCCTAGAAAACGGAAGCCCGCACACATCGTTCGGAGTAATAAACTTAAGGACGCTGCGAGCGGAGCTCCGGAAGGCAGGGCAGTGGAAAACCCCTTTTAGTTGGGTTCGCAACCACCAAGTTCGTGGAAAAAATAAATAAATTATGTAACCCCTATTTGTCGCAGATAAGCTGCTAAGGTAATCATTTTATATACATAAGAACTGTGAAAAATTGATTTAAAGTCAAGTAAACACTTTTAAATTTCCTAGTGATCCTTGAAATATTGCATTGTGAATGAGAATACAGTAATGGCACATTGAGAGGACTCAGTTATCCTGCAGGCAACCTCCATAGTGAGAATGTGTACCTTACAATCATCTCCTCCAAGACAAACTACCGTACATCATGGAATGTTAGTTATCAATCGTCACACACAGAAATATATATATTTATATACATATACTTTTTTTTTTTTTTTAATTAACCTGCAGTCTTCTATAAGCCAGCGTCACATTGAAGGCATCGTAAAACATTCAAGCATAGATTGCTGGCAAAATCTATGGGTTCCACTCTCCCCTTCCTGTTCCCTTACACTCCCGACTCACGTACTGTACTAAATAATATTACTAGGGGGGTTTCACGTACAATATAGAAATAGAGGTAAATAACAAAGCACTGTCTGTGATAATTTAACACCTTCATCTATGGCAGTGTTTCCCAACCAGTGTGCCTACAGCTGTTGCAAAACTACAACTCTCAGCATGTCCGGACAGCCGAAGGCTGTCCGGACATGCTGGGAGTTGTAGTTTTGCAACAGCTGGAGGCATGCTGGTTAGGAAACATTGATCCATAGGGTCCCCGATATGAAGAGATTACCTATATTCCCTTTGAGCTCCCGATTGTACTTTATTTCCGTGATATATTTGCCAGGCAACCTTTTTTGGCCGCTACCCAACAACATAGGAGGACGCTATGGCCAGCGCTCCTCGCGTCTACGGGCAATGGTGGCGGACCATGGCTCTCCAACACTACGCACTGATTTTATTCTTAACCTTTATAAGAGGGCAAAGTTGGGTTGACTGGCACGAGAGATCTTGCACCCTTGATAGACTTCCTTTATATTGCACACATAATACATTTATATTAAACAAAAAATGGGGCCCCCACCTTTGAAGGCATGGGCCCCAAGATCTATAGTCTGATTATATAGCACCAACATGTCCAAGAGTGCTATGCAGAAAAGACCATCGCTTACATCAGTCCCTGTCACCGTCTTCATATCATACACAAACTAGAGAAATTTTGGTAGGAAGCCTAAGTGTTGGAGGAAACCAGAAAACCCAGAGTCAAACCACGCAAACACGGGAGAACATACAAACTCCCTGCAGATGTTGCCCAAAGTCAGATTTAAACCTAGAGTAAAACCACGCAGACACGGGAGAACATACAAACTCCCTGCAGATGTTGCCCTTAGTCAGATTTGAACCCAGAGTTTCAGTGCTGCAAGACAACAATAAGAAAACACAGAGCCATCGTGCTATCCCCAGATCGGCACTTAAAGGGGTTATCCAGGAAAAAACTTTTTTTTTTATATATCAACTAGCTCTAGAAAGTTAAACAGATTTGTAAATTACTTCTATTAAAAAAAATCTTAATCCTTTCAGTACTTATGAGCTGCTGAAGTTGAATTGTTCTTTTCTGTCTAAGTGCTCTCGGATGATACGTGTCTCGGGAGCTGTCCAGAGTAGAAGCAAATTCCCATAGGAACTGCACAGAGCAGAACAGGTTTGCTATGGGAATTTGCTTCTACTCTGGACAGCTCCCGAGACACGTGTCACCAGAGAGCACTTAGACAGAAAAGAACAACTCAACTTCAGCAGCTGATAATTATTGGAAGGATTAAGATTTTTTAATAGAAATAATTTACAAATCTGTTTAACTTTCTGGAGCCAGTTGATCTAAAAAAAATAATTTTTTTCCTGGAATACCCTTTTAAGGGGGCAAATTTGCAATATAGTACATAAGGAGGTTAGAATAACATTGAGCGCCTTGCTATATATAATACATACATATATTGCCACTGAACTCCTTCAAAGTAACCCGACGGTCTGTCTCCCCACAAGACACGTCTGCTACAGAATAAAGAAAGTGCTTACACAAGAGTCAAGTACAACTCATCTTGCAAATACAATGAAAAAAATAAAAAACTACGTTCCAAGTTGTCTATTTTATGTTGGCTCTTCCCGGTTGTCAAATGTACAGTAAGTAAAATCTTCAGGGAGCCAGCATATACAGAGGTGTAGTTCCTATAACTCTCCTGCTTGTTTCTAATAAAACTAAACTCCATGGGGGTTCTTCTTAATGTTTTCAGTAGCTTTGCCAAAAACAAAAACAAAAATTAATAAAAATAAAACGAAAGATAGAAAAAGAAAGGCAACTAAAGAAGTATTGCACTTAAACTACAATATTTACAAATAAAAAAAAAGCTATTATTTTTGTTGTTTTGTTTTTAACATTTGAAATGTAAAAAAAATGGCAATGTTCAGACCAGTCAGATTTTGTGCAATTAGAAAGTGGAAAAATAAGTTACGATCAAAATGTAGAATTCATATCCACGACTATTCTCCTTTTCTACTGTGCAAATTATAAAGAAAAGAAACGGCAAAAAGATTAAGAGCAAAAAAGCGATTTTGTCTTTCTCTCTCATGCCTAGTGCATTTATGACCTTAACAATCAAAGATCAAAAGGGACTATGCAACTTTGGTATAAAGGTGACATAGTAGTTATACTGAGCATAGTGTCTGCCCTGGGTCTCAGATCATCCCAATATTCGCAACATGAGAAGAGGGTTGTTGTTTTATTTGTTTGTTTTTTAACCCGCTATAGTCAAACATATGATACATATGTTTTTTTTTTTTTTTTAGAGAGAAAGTGATCATATTAATTGATTGAAAGGGAAAAAAAAAGGAAGGGCAGAACTTGTTCCATAGTGGCGACAATGTAAAACATAAAATAAGAGTTTATGTTATTTTCACCTCTTAAGATAAAGACTGGCATTTTGCTGTTTTTCCCTCTAAAGTCACCAATCGTCTGCTAAAACCTGGCGTGGTACAAGACGTAGTTCATCAACTTCCTGAAGGCTGCGCAGGAGGAGGGGCCAGAGTAGCGTGTGCGGCAGCTGGTTCTGTACTCTGATCTGCCATCTGGGTGAGAACAGATGTCGCTATTGCTTCTGCCACGGAGGTGGAGCTCACGCCATTGGACGTGCTGATTGAACTGTGCTGAATTGCTTCGGTCTGTGGGCTGCCAGGCATCGAAATGTCTTCTGAGCTTTCATCCTTTTCTGTATCTACTAAAAAGACAAAAGATACAAAAATATATATGTTAGTGCCAAAATTTACAAAGCATTTATACTCCTCTTTCTGCTATGGGGTCCCTGTACATTATATACATGAAATTGAATCGGACCATAATAAAACTAGTTAAAAACAGAGTTTCAGGATTGTCTGAGGTTTAGTTAACCAATTCGGATCTTAAAAGGGAGTACTCCGCTGCCCCATTGTTTGGCGAAGTCACGACCCCCGCCGCCAGCACCCAGAATTCTAAACCAATGCTGGGTGCTGCACAGAGATTGCAGAGGTACCAGCTGCAGGACCCGCACGATCAGACATCTTATTCCCAATCCAAAGGATAGGGGATAAGATGTCTAAGGGCGGCGGAGTACCCCTTTAATAGGTAGGTGTCCATCAATTATCCACTACAGCAGCTACAAAGAGCACCCCTCTTTCTGATGGATCCACTATGTCTGTGGACAATTGATTCATTTTAAAGGGCACCATGTAATGCTCCATTTCTCCTGTGGTGGTGCTGCAGTGGACTTCTGACTCCCCCCAACATGATGCTGGAGAAGAGAAGAAATAGGTGTATTGAATTTTAATGCCCAATCCTTTTGTCTTTCATAAAAGAAGGATTTTAGCAGAGGTCTCTTCTCTCCCCTTCAAAAACTGAAGCACGCTACGCTGTGTATGTATAGGCGAATAGGGGAGAATAGCTGTTGGTCAAGTGAATGTTTGGCCGACAGCTACTGAAGGGGTATGGCAACCTTTATTCCCGGAGGTCTCTCCCAACTTACTAAAGATAAGCAAGCCAGTAAGCGAGTAAAGTCTGGTAAAAAATAAATAGATTGCATACAAACTGTATTTTAGACTGCTGTTAAACAAGCAGATCGATGGGGGTCCGACTGCTGGGACCTCAACTGATCGTGAGGACAGGGACAAAACGTTCCCTGAAATGAATGCTGAGGACCATGCCTATGAGGTCACCTTTCCACTCATTACCTTTGGGGCTGACGAACTTGGAAATGTTCAGCAGACCCAAAAAATAAATGGCACGGTCCACACCATTCATACTGGGGACAATGGGAGGACCTCCACTGATCTGCTGTTTAACTCCTATCCCGTGAATAGATTTTTAAAACAAAATTGACAAGAAAAATTGGGGAGAATTTACAAAATTGTCCAATTCTAAGACAGACAAACTTCAAATGTCTAAGATTGATCCCAGTGGCCCAGGGTGATTGCTAAATCTGGAGCATCTGTAGACTGTTAAGTTTTAGTTTACATCACTTATTAGATGGCTTACTTCAGGCAAAGGATCAAAATTTTGGAGCATTATTTTGGTGTAAGGCAAAGAGTTTTAGACCATCACCTTCCCATCTAAACCGTGGGTCTATGTTCCTTTTGGTGCACACAGCACAACATAAATGACTTTATTGCTTTGCATCAGGCATAGAGAATGTGGGCCTTTGAGCTCTGCACCATGCTCAACAAGGGGACAGGGCTGAATGAAAAGTGGGTGTGGCTTCAGATAAAAGGAGCATGGCTGACATTTGCCAAAATGTGCTACTTTATGGTGAAATTTTTTTTTAATTTACATTTTATTTGTTTTAAAACAAGATCAGAAAGACCGTACAGCATAGTAAGTGAGTATAGGCCATACATACAAAAAAAAAAAAAAAAAAAAAAAAACAGGAAACTCCCAGGACAGATTCCATCAAATTAAATAGTTCCTCTGCCCACAAACCGCTCTGTTTCATTCCATTTCCTCCATATCCTCTCAATTTTTTTCATCCCATCCTGGTCAAATATATTTCATACAAATTTACTCTGAGAATTAATAATCTTGCATAAAATAGAAGTTTCCCAATCAAAAGATGATTACCAGTTCTCTCTTTGACCACTCCCAATAACGCAAATTCTGTAGAAAATTTGATTCTCTCATAAAATCAATTTCCAATAGTTTAACAGTTTACTACATCCCCAAAACATGTGAACTAAATCAGCGTCCTCCATTTTCCAAAAAATTTGAAATTGTGTTAATCTATTTTCACTGTTATGACCTATATCTTTTATATTTTTAACCAATTTTATCCAAAAACTTATTTCTCTATTACCAAATTCTTTAACCAATGTTTTAAGCTATAAATATGCTTATTATTTAACTCTTTCCCAAAACTGTTCTACAAATTAGTCATATCCTTCTTCCCCACTTGTGAATTCAACATATATTAAATTATAATATGATTATTAACCTCAAAATTTTTTTGTCCTTTGTGCAGGAAAAAGCCTGATATATGATTAGGGGTGTGAATCGCCAAGAATTTGGCGATTCGATTCGAATCGCGATACCAGTGTGGCGATTCGATATATCCAGATATATCGCGATACCGTCTAGGTGACGATACATCGCGATATATCGCCCACCTGGGAGCATTCATAGATCCCAATAGACGCCGCTGTCAGCTTTGACAGCGGCGATCTAGTACTCCGGTGCTCACTTTTCTCATGTTATCCCGTCTGGGCTGCAAAATAAAATAAAACGCACTTTATCTTACCTGCCAACGAGCCCGCGGAGCTCTGGTACAGGTGTTCGGTCCCCGGGCTGTATTCTTCTTACTTCCTGTTAGTCCGGCACGTCACATGGAGCTTCAGCCTATCACCAGCGGAGGCGGGACATCGCTGCGGCCAGTGATAGGCTGAAGCTCCGTGTGACGTGCCGGACTAACAGGAAGTAAGAAGAATACAGCCCGGGGACCGAACACCTGTACCGGAGCTCCGGGGGCTCGTTGGCAGGTAAGATAAAGTGCGTTTTATTTTGCAGCCTTGATAGGATAAAATGAGAAAAGTGCGCACCGGATACTCCTTTAATAGCCAGCCGCGGCGATTGCCGCATGCTGGCTATTAGCGGCGGCCCCCGGCTACTGAAATCAGCCGGGGGTCGCATAGTACGGAGTGGGCACGAGTCGGAGCCCGCTCCATAGCCGTGTCAGATCCGGCCTGCCCGGCTCCACTAATGTGGAACTTTTATCTCCTGATGCCCGGGACATGACATGCTGTTCCGGGCGTCCGCAGATAAAAATTCCACATCCCTAAAAGAATCGATTCAAAAATATTTTGAATCGATTCTGTATCGGCAAATGAAAAAATGGTGATTATCGCGAGAATCGATTTTTTCTTACATCCCTATATATGATGCACATTTTTGATGCACAGTCTTTTGTACTTTTTTTCAAAAGTACAAAAAAAATATTAAAAGGGGTACTCCGCCCCTATCCAAAGGATATCCGGCTTATCTCCTATCCAAAGGATATCCGTCTGCTAGGACTCCTCGCGTTCCCTTATGTTCAAAACGACGGCTTGGGCCGCTATGGTCGTGATTATCCCATAGACATTAATGGAGGGGACGGGGAATGACGTCACGACCACTGCCAAACAAAGCTGGCGTTCTGGGCTGGAGATTAAGGGGGTCCCAGTGGCCATATCCCTGCGATCAGATGTCTTATCCCCTATTCTTTGGATGAGGATAAGTTTTTAAGGGGCAGAGTTCCCCTTATAATAAGTTCTTGCATCAAGACCCCTGTTCATAAAGTGGGTTCTGATAGGGAACGTCCACTGCGTAAAATGGTGATTTATATGTCTTTCCCTAGCAAAATCAGCCATTTTTATTGGGTGTTAAGGGCTAGACTTGACAATCCAACCGTTTTTATCTGACAGATTTTTTTGTGTGATGAGACAACCTTTAGGTTATAACCCTCTTACCTAAATCTATAGGCCCAACCTGTTAGGCTCCATTTCCCAATTCCAGCAAGCAATTGCCATCATTTGCCAAGCGGCTTCATTATAGTCTCCTGGCATCTGATATTTTCTGCTTTCAAATTTACATTATCAAATTTAGAGGAAAAAAAACAAAGCATGTCAACAGCGCAATCTTTTAGAAACAAACGGCAAAGTTGTTGTTCTTGACAATTTGTACTGTAAACCGGTTTAATTGGACTAATGCCTCCTAATTATAGATGTGATGTAAACACACCTCGCAATGATTCCATGGCAAATAAAGATTATTTTTCACATTTATGGGGATGCCTTTCCATTAAGTGCAGCAAGTGATGATGCCGGCACCTGACTGTAATGGTGTGCACTCAGGAGAATAAGCAGTATTTAGAGTCTAAATGCCACCAGCTGTTCCAGAGATGCACAAATTAATTGGGCTCAGGGCACCGAAAACATCCAATATTCCGCACGCTGCATCTAATAATTTACTCATTCTGAGCGGATCCTAAAAAGATAATTAAGAAGCCAATGAAAATTCATCACTGTAAGTTGTAGATGGCAAATGCGCAAATTGCTTTGCTAACCAACAAACATTTTTTAATGGTAAGGTAATGATGATGATGTTTTAACACATAAAAGAGTTAAGGTGAGCGCTGCTATGTTGTGGAGAGACCGGCAATCATGATCCAAGCCGATATAGCGGGCTTATTTGTGAACAGATTTTACACTAATGCCGCTGCAAGGACGCCCCAAAGTAACTTTGCAAACATATTTCGACTTAATTATCGCTTGGAACAGTCGCTGAAGAGGAAATTACAGTCAAATGGAAGCGTTCACTTTATTCTAATCCCAAATTTGTCTATGTAGAACAAGTCTGCAAGTGCAAATGAAGAGGTTTTGTGGATCACCAGTTAAGATAATATTGTCCTTCTCTTAATAATATAGCTATTCCGTTGTATAAGGAATTATCCATTTCATATTGTATTACACAAACAAATAAATAAAAATATTTCATTAAAATGCTGAACTGTAGAGAATCCTGAGACTTTCAGACAATAATTATTTTTTCGCCAGGAAAAGATGCAGCCAGCTATTTATTTTCCCTACAGTGACCACTAGGGGAGAAATTAGAAATTTTGCTTTCTAGTTCGGAACATTGCATAAGTAACATAGTTTATAAGGCTAAAAAAAGACATACAGTCATAGTCGTAAATTTTGGCACCCCTGAAATTTTTCAAGAAAATGAAGTATTTCTCACAGAAAAGGATTGCAGTAACACATGTTTTGCTATACACATGTTTATTCCCTTTGTGTGTATTGGAACTAAACCAAAAAGGGAGGAAAAAATGCAAATTGGACATAATGTCACACACTAACTCCAAAAAAGGGGTTAACAAAATTATTGGCACCCTCTCAAAATTGTGGAAAAATAACATTGTTTCAAGCATGTGATGCTCCTTTAAATTCACCTGGGGCCAGTAACAGGTGTGAGCAATATAAAAATCACACCTGAATGCAGATAAAAAGGAGAGAAGTACACTTAGTCTTTGCATTGTGTGTCAGTGTGTGCCACACTGAGCATGGACAACATAGAGGAGAAGAAAGAGGAGAAGAGAACTGTCTGAGGACTTGAGAACAAAATTGTGGAAAAATATCAACAATCTCAAGGTTACAAGTCCATCTCCAGAGATCTAGATTTGCCTTTGTCCACAGTGCGCAACATTATCAAGAAGTTTGCAACCCATGGCACTGTAGCTAATCTCCCTGGGCGTGGACGGAAGAGAAAAATTGATTAAAGGTGTCAACGCAGGATAGTCCGGATGGTGGATAAGCAGCCCCAAACAAGTTACAAAGATATTCCAGGTGACCTGTAGGCTCAGGGAGCATCAGTGACAGCGCGAACTATCTGTCGACATTTAAAGAAATGAAACGCTATGGCAGGAGACCCAGGAGGACCCCACTGCTGACATAAGAAAGCAAGACTACATTTTGCCAAAATGAACTTGAGTAAGCCAAAATCCTTCTGGGAAAACGTCTTGGGAACAGATGAAACCAAGATAGAGCCTTTTGGTAAAGCACATCATTCTACTGTTTACCAAAGACGGAATGAGGCCTACAAAGAAAAGAACACAGTACCTACAGTGAAATATGGTGGAGGCTCAATGATGTTTTGGGGTTGTTTTGCTGCCTCTGGCACTGGGCGCCTTGAATGTGTACAAGACATCATGAAATCTTAGGATTACCAACAGATTTTGGGTCGCAGTGTCAGAAAGCTGGGTTTGCATCCTAGATATTGGGTCTTCCAGCAGGACAAGGACCTCAAATACATGTCAAAAAGCCCCCAGAAATGGATGGCAACAAAGTGCTGGAGAGTTCTGAAGTGGCCAGCAATGAGTCCAGATCTAAATCCCATTGAACACCTGTGGAGAGATCTTAAAATTGCTGTTATGAAAAGGCGCCCTTCCAATAAGAGAGACCTGGAGCAGTTTGCAAAGGAAGAGTGGTCCAACATTCCGGCTGAGAGGTGTAAGAAGCTTATTGATGGTTATAGGAAGTGACTGATTTCAGTTATTTTTTCCAAAGGGTGTGCAATTAAATATTAAGTTAAGGGTGGCAATAATTTTGTCCAGCCCATTTTTGGAGTTTGGTGCGACATTATGTCCAATTTGCATTTTTTCCTCCCTTTTTTGGTTTAGTTCCAATACATTCAAAGGGAATAAACATGTGTATAGCAAAACGTGTTACTGCAATCCTTTTCTGTTAGAAATACTTCATTCCTGGGGTGCCAACATTTACGGCCATGACTGTATATATGTTCCTTTAGCTCAGCCTTTTACACAGCAATGATCCAGGAGGACACCTACCATGAGGTAGAAACTAATTTTCCTCATCTTCGGGATAAATATTCCTTCCCGACTACAAATCTGGAAATCAGAATAAATCTCTGGAATCTAATCTATCTATAACCTGTATATTATTACACTCCAGAAATGCACCCAGGCTTCTGAACTCTTGTAGTGAGTTCACTCAGAGACCTCTGTACTGACCAGTGGTTGCATGCCTTATAAACTGCTTAGTCTCTGTTCAGGCACCCTATGCTCTTATCTAACTTGGCAGCAGCTGCTTCATGGTCTCTTCACACATACAGTATTCTGCACAGATTTTATGCGCAGGATTTTATGCTGGAGATTTCAATGTAAATGAAGTGACTGAATACAGCTTTATCAAATCCTGCGCATCAAATCTGCGTAGGATACTGTACGTGTGAATAGACCCTAACACTGGTCACTACAGTTTAATTTACCGTCAACTAAAAAGTATTTTTTTTTCATGTCAGTTCTACCCAACATTTTACCATGTATGGGACAATTTTGCAGCAGATTTTCCCTTCCTATGTGCATTACCTTACATTTAGCAGTGTTATACCTCATTGAAAACTTCTAAGCCCAAGCAGCACTCTCCTTTGGCATGTTTTTGGGAATCCACAGTGGGAATTAGACATGTGGAAAGAAAGGGTCTCATTCACACAAGGCCCTTTAAATGGAAATTTTACCCAAATGTGATCTTTTGCAGGGTCATTGAGTAGATAACGTGCTTGACCCCTATGCAAATCTCCAAAAAGAACCCTTTAGAGTCGCTTTACCACTTGCCGACCGCTCATAGAGTTTAAAGGGGTACTCCAGTGGAAGAGAATTTTTTTTTCAAATCAACTGGTGCAAGAAAGTTAAACAGATTTGTAAATGACTTCTATTTACAAATTAATCCTTCCAGTACTTATCAGCTGCTGTATACTCTAGAGGAAGTTGTATAGTTTTTTTTTATGTCTGACAACAGGGCTTTTTGCTGCCACCTCTGTCCATGTCAGGAACTGTCCAGGGTGGGAGCAAATCCCACAGCAAATCTCTCCTGCTCTGGACAGTTCCTGACACGGACAGAGGTGTTAGCAGAGAGCACTGTAGTCAGACTGGAAAGAACTATGCAACTTCCTCTGGAGAATACAGCAGCTGATAAGTACTGGGAGGATTAGAATTTTTAAATAGAAGTAATTTACAAATCTGTTAAAGGCACCTTTCACACTACCATTATCCTCCTGTAAAACCTCTGTCGTGAACTCCCATCAGATAGTCCTGAAAACGGCCATCAAAAAATCCCATTCATGTCAATGGGATTTTTTGATCATCCTTTAGCATCAGTTATGTCCGTTATTACTAATGTCAGTTATCTTTGATAGCACAAAAGATGGTTAATGCACTCATTTTTGTTCCGTCAAAAATAAGGTGGAATAACGGCCTTTAAAATTTTTAACATTGAAGTGTATGGGTGACGGATATTCACAAATTACATCTGTTATTGTCTGTTTTTTTATGTTCCGTTATTGCTAATGAGCATGCTCAGTACAGCATCACAACCAGGAAGTCACATGGAAGTAAAATAATGGAAATTAACAGGTAATAAGAGATGGTACATGTCCGTTATTTTGACAGAATGTACGTCAAAATGGGTCATCAGTTATCAACCGTTGTATTCAGTTATTTTATCACTTTTTTCATGATCTGTTATTGCTGAATGCAGGAAAATACCAGTAGTGTGAAAGGGGCCTAACTTTGTTTTCCATCAGAGTACCGCTTTAAGTGTTGGACAATCGGTAATGAACTCTGCATGGATGTTTCAGAATGTCTGTGCAGAGTATCAAACCTGCCCAGGGATCGTGCTACTTACTGCAAGAGTGGAGAGCCAGGTATCACCGACAGCCAGGCTCTCCAGAAAGAATGCAGAAACACAGTACTACACTCATCTCTCTTCCTGATCTCTGTATACACAGTGGATTATTATAAATGGCAAAACATTAAAAAAAAAATTGCTCGATCTACGCTTGTAGTCCCGTCGATCCAAAAGTGGTAAGTAACGGAAAGGGGGTGCAATTTAAAATTATTTAAGAAGCATTTTGTGCTATTAATTAAAAAAATATTTTATAGATCAAAAACAAAGTGAAAACGATGAAACCAATACCAAGCGACCATTTTGGCATCTATTTTATACCCATGGAAAAACATGGGATCTATTGTCAGACTCTTCTTTTTGTAAAACTTTTGTAAAACAATGGTGTGAAAAATCTTTGTTCCAAATTAACACAAGGCTTGACTTTACTGGAATATTAGGAAACGTGCACAATACATTCTTAAAGAGTACTTATCATCAACTAAACTTTCCCTAATCCCCATCTGACCCTGACTAACTGTCTCTATCCCTGTATTTATATTTAGTTAAATATACCTCATTTATTCCTAAATATTATATATATACCTAATTTATTCCTCATTAAATACCTCATTTATTCTTTCTTCGGTAGCTCAGTTTTGAGCTCTGTATGAGAGCAGTGGCCCGGCAGGTGTGACGTAGTCAGAAGCCTGGCTGGGCCGGCTTCCACCCTTACAGGCTGAGTATGGGGCTGAGATGATTATGGGGATTATGGGGCAGGGATCATTCTACCATGAAGAGCTGCGCTCCACTGACTCTCCTTGTCAGCAGGAGGAGCCTGAAGATGACGCTAGCCGGCAGAGTCAGGAGCACGCCCTGCAGGGATGCGCACACAGCGCTCGCTCCCACCTATCTGATTAACAGGCGGGAAGCTGCGCCTAGTATGCGATTTCGGATTCAGCCGCCAGGCCGGCGCGAGTCCAAAATCACTAAAACAGGGACTCCTAGGGAGACCCCTAGTGGCCAAAACACATAAAACACATTAAAGGATAAACATTTTTTAATAGAATCCAATTAGAAAATTAATCTAAATATATTAAACTATAAAATATTTACAAAAAAAATTATGAGAGGTACTCTTTAAACATTCTTATGACAATATAAAAATAAAATTTAACTTAATGGACTAAAGTTTTTGGTCAACTAATAATGAGAAGATATAATCACAACTCAGAAATGCCAAGAATTTATTTGGCAAACACCATGTGAAAAGGAACATAGCAACTCTTCTGCATAGCTCCATATGAAGAAATTATATATTCTCTGATTCTTCCTTATTGGAGTAGAACATCAAGGTGGCGATGTCTGAAAGTTTTGTTAAGGAGAGATCACATTCAGGAACTTTACAGGAAAGAATATTCTTAGAACATTCCCTGAAAGGTCGTTTGTCTTTTGCCCATTGTCATTGCTCATCTATGGATAATTTTAGCCACAGTATAGGCCCCAATATAGAGTAGGAAAAGTTGGCCATACCCCAATTTCGGTGGGAAGGGGGCGTGTTCGACCACTGCAAGAAATAGTGGTTGTCATGTCCCCCTCGATACATCTCTATAGGAGAGCCAAAGCGCTGCATTCGGCAATCTCCAGCTCTGCCATAGCGCTGTATTAAGGGGTCATGTCAGCCGCCTCTTCGTACGCTGGTCAACATGTGCTATTTGGACGGAGAGCTTGGGGGGGGGGGGGGGGGGGGAGATATCCTGGAGTACTCCTTTACTGGGCTTCGAAAAAGGATTGATATGTGTGTATATATCTATATATATAAAACTCAACGTGTGTGTGTGTGTGTATGTTCCTCAAAAACTTCCAAACGGCTAAAGATATTAACATGAAACTTGGCACACATGTTACTTATATGTCACAACAACAAACATAGGCTCGGTGATTTAACCCTTACTCACCCCCATTTGCCAGGGTCGGGGTTTATGTTTAAAGTCCTATAAAAGTCTATGGAAAATATATGTTACTGCTTAACTTCCAAACGGCTGAAGATATTTCGATAATACTTGGTCACATGTTACTTGGTTATATGTCCACTTAAAATATAGGATAGTTCATTTAACCCTTAACTACCCCAATTTGTGAGGGACGGGGGTTTTGTTTAAAGTCCCATGCAAATCAATGGGAAATGTATGTTCTCACATAACTTCTGTACGGCTGGAGATATTTCAATACCTGGTACACATATTACAGGTCGGGATATGAGGATGGGATGGGAGGTCGAGATAGGAGGTCAAGATAGGAGGATGGGATGGTCAGGATAGGAGGTCGAGATAGGAGGTCAGATAGGAGGTCGAGATAGGAGGACGGGATAGGAGGACGGAGTAGGAGGTCGGGATAGGAGGTCGGGATAGGAGGTCGGGATAGGAGGTCGGGATAGGGGGTCGGGATAGGGGGTCGAGATAGGGGGTCGAGATAGGGGGTCGAGATAGGAGGACGGGATAGGAGGTCGAGATAGGAGGTCGAGATAGGAGGTCAGATAGGAGGTCGGGATAGGAGAACGGGATAGGAAAACGGGATAGGGGGGTCGAGATAGGAGGTCGAGATAGGAGGTCGGGAAAGGAGGTCGGGAAAGGAGGTCGGGAAATAAGGTCAGATAGGAGGTCAGGATAGGGGAACGGGATAGGAGAACGGGATAGGGGGTCGGGATAGGGGGTCGGGATAGGGGGTCGGGATAGGGGGTCGGGATAGGGGGTCGGGATAGGGGGTCGGGATAGGGGGTCGGGATAGGGGGTCGGGATAGGGGGTCGGGATAGGGGGTCGGGATAGGGGGTCGGGATAGGGGGTCGGGATAGGGGTCGGGATAGGGGGTCGGGATAGGGGGTCGGGATAGGGGGTCGGGATAGGGGGTCGGGATAGGGGGTCGGGATAGGGGGTCGGGATAGGGGGTCGGGATAGGAAAACGGGATGGGGGGGTCGAGATAGGAGGTCGGGAAAGGAGGTCGGGATAGGAGGTCGGGATAGGAGGTCGGGATAGGAGGTCGGGATAGGAGGTCGGGATAGGAGGTCGGGATAGGAGGTCGGGATAGGAGGTCGGGATAGGAGGTCGGGATAGGAGGTCGAGATAGGAGGTCGAGATAGGAGGTCGAGATAGGAGGTCGAGATAGGAGGTCGAGATAGGAGGTCGAGATAGGAGGTCGAGATAGGAGGTCGAGATAGGAGGTCGAGATAGGAGGTCGAGATAGGAGGTCGAGATAGGAGGACGGGATAGGAGGACGGGATAGGAGGACGGGATAGGAGGACGGGATAGGAGGACGGGATAGGAGGACGGGATAGGAGGACGGGATAGGAGGACGGGATAGGAGGACGGGATAGGAGGACGGGATAGGAGGACGGGATAAGAGGTCGGGATAGGAGGATAGGATAAGAGGACAGGATAGGAGGACAGGATAGGAGGATGGGATAGGAGGTCGGGATATGGGGTTGGGATATGACAACAATATATGGGGATGGGATTTGAAGTCAAAAGCTTCCTCCTTTGTTGATTTTCCTCCCCAACAAGGATGAGGAAGGAAAAACCAGGCAACGCCGGGTATTCAGCTAGTATATATATATATATATATATATATATATATATATATATATTCATATTATGAATCGCAATATATGCACTTCGCTTCCACTAAATGACAACTATGAATGAGAAAATTTCAGGAATGATCATATCATATATAGCAGAATTTCACAATATGACAGCACATTTAGCCATCATAATTGTATCACACCAGGATCTCATTTACTGTGCAGATGAATATACATGTGGCAAGTTTACAAGGATATTGGGAAGACATCAAAGACAACCGCAGCACACAATGGCAGATATTGGGAGCATCTATTTGACATTATGTGGGTTTATCAGATGTAAAGGATAATAGCCTCATCCTTCCCGCAATCATTGTTAATACCAGTCTCCAACATATGCCTATGCCGATCCAATTTACTGCAAAATGTTATTCTCTCGCCCTGTCAAATGAGTGTGCCTCCGTGTAGTAAGATTTATCAGCTCAGAAATGACAAAATCAGCTCCCTAAATATATATGGCAATGGAAAGTTGCCTTTACCGCTCAATTCTTTTAAATTAAAAAATATTGCCTGTTCAGATAAAACCGCTTAAAATGACTACAAGTAAAGATGGAGGCTATTAAGTTTTATCGCGAGCACCTGAGGAACTGTTTGCATGCGATTCAAAATGTTTCTTTATCCTCCTGAATTACTGACACTGGCAAATTAAAATGAAGTGGCTGCATATGGCAGGGACAATCTTCACATTTACAAATATCCTGGAATATCATTAAATCATAAAGGAGAAAGCTGTGGGTTATATATTATGAATGTTGCCTAATGCATTCCCAGCTTTGTTATTTGTTACAAATTTGTGTACCAGGGACAAAATTGGCCATTTATTCAGCGGCAGCAGCTGGTTGGAACACTGTATATCACAGCCAAAAAAAGAGAGAGCGAGGCAAGGCTCAATTAACCTTCCAAATGCCAAAGAGGTGACTAGTCACATTCTGACAGACAGACGTTCTCAAGAATCTGCTTTCAGAAGCCGTATGTCTGACAGTGTTAACACATGTACGGATACATGAATAATTAGCAATGGCCGAAATTCATGGAAAACCGGGGCAATTTGTATCCCAGGTACAGTGTCGTTTTTTCTCATTAGGGCTCATCCTGACATGTTTTACCCTCCACCATGAAGGACTGTAAAAGTAAAGCAGTGAAAAAAATAAAAAAATAAAAATAAATAAATGTATACATACAAATATTTATATATATATATATATATATATATATATATATATATATATATATGTATGTATAGGACTATGGAGAAAAAAAAGATAAAATCAGCATTTTGCCCATCAGTCATCTATTGACTTTAATATAAAAAAAATAAAATAAAAAAAACAAAATAAATAAATAATTAAATATAAAAACTGATCCACCTACATAAAACATACCAATCAATTAACCAAAGCATTAAGCCCTTTCAGTTGCAGTTATTTAGATTTTTCAAATTTTTCCTTCTCGCCTTTATAATGTTTATTTTTTCATGAAAAGAGTCGTATAAGAGATTCTTTTTTCGTGGGAAAAGTTGTAATGTTTAGGGCAGTGGTCTCAAACTGGCGGCCCTCCAGATGTTGCAAAACTTTAACTCCCAGCACGCCTGGACATGCCCAGACAGCCATTTACTGCAGCTGTCAGGAATGCTGGGAGGGCCACCGGTTTGAGACCCCTGGAGGACCGGACAGCCCTGCAGGACCGGACCAGCGCCGAGCGGAGGTGAGTACTGTACAGAACTAAAGGGGGGCGAGAGGGGGGCTGGATGATGTTGAAGGCCGCAGTGGTCTTCAACCTGCGGACCTCCGGAGGTTTCAAAACTACAACTCCCAGCAAGCCCGGACAGCCGATGGCTGCCCGGGCTTGCTGGGAGTTGTAGTTTTGAAACCTCTGGAGGTCCGCAGGTTGAAGACCACTGAGGGCGAATGATGAGAAGAGGATGATGAAGGGGGGGTGTGGGGATGATGAAGGGGGGTGGGGATGATGAAGGGGGGGGTGTGGAATGATTACAAGGGGATGATGAAGGGGGGATGTGTGGGATGATAAGGGGATGATGAAGGGGGGATGTGTGGGATGATAAGGGGATGATGAAGGGGGGATGTGCGGGATGATAAGGGGATGATGAAGGGGGGATGTGTGGGATGATGACAAGGGGATGATGAAGGGGGGATGTGTGGGATGATGACAAGGGGATGATGATGAGGATGTTAATGACGGGTCTGGATGATGACAGGGGGGGATGAGGTATTTCCCACCCTAGGCTTATACTCGAGTCAATAACTTTTCCTGGGATTCTGGGTTGAAATTAGGGGTCTCGGCTTATACTCGGGTCGGCTTATACTCGAGTATATACGGTAACTTTTTCATTTTTCCATATAAGCGGCTAAGGGCTAATTTTTTGCGCCGTGATCTGTAATTTTTTAATACACCACATTTGTATATATAAAACTTTTAATACATTTTTTATCAATTTTTGGGGAATAAAATGCTATGAAAAAGCAGCAATTTTGGACATTTATTTTACGTTCACCGTATGGGAGAATTAACATTATATTTTAATATTTCGGATATTTACGCATGCGGCGATACCAAATATGCTTATAAATTTTTTATTTTATTTATTTTTTACACTTTTTGGAGGTGAAATGGGGAAAACGAACAATTTACATTTTTATTGGGGGAGGGGATTCTTCAAAATGTTTTCACTTTTTTTTTTACACTTTAATAGTCCCCATAGGAGACTATTTATAACAATTATTTGATTGCTAAAACTGTTAAGTGCTATGCATAGGGAATAGCACTGATCAGTGTTATCGGCTATCGTCTGCTCGATCTCAGACCAGAGCAGAAGACGCCGGGAGACGGTCGGAGGCAGGTGAGGGGACCTCCGTCCGCCATTACAGATGATCGGATCGCCGTGGCGGCGCTGCGGGTGATCTGATCGTCCACATTAAGTGCCACACTTCTGCAGATGCCGTGATCTGTATTGATCATGGCATCTGAGGGGTTAATGGCGGATATCCGCGCGATCGCGGATGTCGGCCATTACTGGCGGGTCCCTGGCTGCTATCAGCCAGCCGGGACCTGCCGCGCATGACCAGAGCATTGCTCCGATGCTCGCGGTTATGTATAGGACGTAAATGTACGTCCTGGTGCGTTAAGTACCACCTCATCAGGATGTACATTTACGTCCTACGTCGTTAAGGGGTTAAAGAGGCACTGTCATTATGAAAAACTTTTTATATTTTGTAGTTTTAAATATAAATTTATTTAAAAAAAAAAACAATTTTACAAAAAAAAAATTAAAAATTAAAATAGCCACTACTAGGGGGCATCAATCTTTATGCAGAATGACAAAGAAACTGATCAGACATTCAGGAGTCTGTGAAAGCTGAATGACTCATATAGTGACAGCTATGTTGATTAGCATCCAGTTTTACTAAGAACAGATAGAAAATGTATACATAAAACTACTGTGCAGTAATTTACAGACTGCCAGACTGATCCCAGACTCAGAGCAGATGAGTCATCCACAGTGAGGGAGAGAGACGGACACGCCCCCTCCAGAAGACAAAGCAAGTGAGCAAGATATAAATGCTATTTGTTAGGGATATATAGGTCCTAGACACATAAAAGCTATATGTACACGATCAGGATTAGGTACTGAGTAACTTTTTTTTTGCAATACGACAGGAACACTTAAAAAAAAAAAAAAAAAAAAGAGCTTTAAGTTTCCCACTCTAGGGTACTTGTATAAATGATCATTTACAGTGACCCCCCCGACCTACGATGGCCCCGACATACGATAATTTCAACATGCGATGGCCTCTCAGAGGCCATTGCATGTTTAAGGCAGCATCAACATACGATGCTTTTGTATGTCGGGGCCATTGCATAAACGGCTATCCGGCAGCGCAGACTGCTTCAGCTGCCGCCGGATAGCTGTTTACGGTGCCCCACGTGCTCCGGTGATAGTCTCTTACCTGTCCTCGGGGCTCCTGAGCGTCCTCTTCAGGATCCCCTGCATCACCGGCGCTCTCCGTCATCATCACGTCGCCGTGCATGCCGTCCCGTCATCCAATAGGAGCGGCGTGCGTAGTGACGTGATGGCAGCGACAGAGAGCAAGGATCCCGGGGAAGCAGAGACGTCCGGAGTGTCGGGGACACACCGGGGACGCGGCAACCGTGATGGAGAGCTACATCCAGGGCAGCAGTGACGGTCCGGAGCGGCCAGGACAGGTGAATATAACTTCCTATTGTTTCCATTGCACGGATCCCTCAACATATGATGGTTTCAACAAACAATGGTTCATTTGGAACGGATTACCATCGTATGTTGAGGGACCACTGTACTTGCTCAAAAAAGTAAACGGGAAAACTGTATCGCAGTGCTGGTTTCTTCTATTGT
Organism: Hyla sarda; assembly: GCF_029499605.1. Lineage (NCBI taxonomy): Eukaryota > Metazoa > Chordata > Amphibia > Anura > Hylidae > Hyla > Hyla sarda. Next base: position 57,512,534 of record NC_079196.1, read on the forward strand.
TTTATACTCTAGGCTGATGCTGTACAAACCTATGACATCATTTTGATATCATAGATTTTCCTGCAACTACCTGGATGCATTAGCAGTTTCCATTTAGAACAGGAAGATCATATTGAGTGCTGTGTTGGCCCTGTTCTGGAGAACATGGGGGGTCCCTGCAGTCAAATCCCCATAATCATACACTGGACAGGGGATACATTTTAAAAAGTACCCCTTAAAAGCATAAAAGTATTAAAATGATAAATTGATTAAAAAAAAACTTTAACAAAATGTAAAGTGAATGAACAGAAAAGAAATCTAAATCAAATCAATATTTGGTGTGACCCAGCCTTTGTGCAAATTCCTAGAAAGATTGATGTTGTTAAGAAGGCAAAGTCCGGGATTTTGCAGGATTATAGTAAGATGTATGGATGGTTGACCAATTAAACCTAACAGGTGACAATGATCATCATTTTCATATGTAGGTTAAAATACAGTTACTAACAAACAGAAACAGCTGTATGTGTAGCTTAAAACTGGATGAGGAACAGCCAAACTCTGCTGCAAAAGGGAGGCTGTGGAAGACCGTTTTATATCACAGGTGATGCACCATGACAAGAGGAGTAGTTATACTGCATGAGCAATATCTTTCCCAGGCAAAGATTTCAAAGCAGACTGGGGTTTCAAGATGTGCCGTTCAATTTCTTTTAAAGAAGAACAAAGAATCTGCAATGTAAAAGGGGTATTACGGCTTTATACATCTTATCCCCTATCCAGCAGCGGGACCCCTGCGTGCCGGGTGCTGCCGCCGAGACAGGGTTGTGACTTCACAGCCCCGCCCACACTGAGATCGCAGGGGTCCCCAGCAGCGGGACCTCTGCGATCATACATCTTATCCCCTATCCTAAGGATAGGAGATAAGATGTATAAAGCTGGAATACCCCTTTAACCCCTACAGGACCCATGACGTAACGGTACGTCCCGACACCCTGGGTCTTAAGGACCAAGGACCCCCCCATGTCGGCGATCGCCGCAAATCGCATGTGAATTCACACATGCGATTTGCGGCTATTCCGGCGATGCGGGTCACGTGCGTCCCGCTGACCCGGAGATACAAGGTGATCGGGGGTGTATGATACACCCCCTATCACCCACTGTATCTATGGGGAGGTGGCGATTTCGCCACCCCCCCAGGATCGCTGCTATTGGCTGGACGATCGTCCAGCCAATAGCAGCCGGCAGGGGAGGGGTTAACAGCATCTTCCCGCAGCTCCCGCCGCTGGCTGAGTTCAGTCAGCGGTCAGAGCTGCTGGAGGAAGACCGGAACCCCCCCCCTCTGCCAAGATCGGAGCCCCCAGAGAAGAAAAGAAGCCCCCCATAGATCAGGGAAAGCATACAGCCCAGGGAAAGGTAGGGTAAATAGTAAAAAATAAAGTTAAAAAAAGTTTTAAAAAAATTCCCCCCCCCCCTGACCCCCTAATAGGTCCCCAAGGGTCTTCTGCAGTTTTTCAGTGTGACCCGGGCCCTATTAGGGGTTTAGGGCGCTGCATTCCCCCCCCCCCCCCATATAACGGTGTGTGATTTCTAATCACACACCGTTATATATAGTATACACCAAGCACACACAGTACATAAACCCCCCCCCCCACACACACACACACACACTACCCTCCCCCTCCCCACCACCATCGTAGAAAAAAGGCGATGGCTCGCCGGGCATTTTCGGTAGCGGAAGCATACGCTTTTCTTGCCTCCGACTCCTAATCTGTCAGTGAGGACGATGAAGATCCAACATTTCTGTGTTCTTCATCGTCCTCCTCCTCATCTAGTACTGATGATGAGCCCCCTGCACGGCGACGGAGACGCCGCCAGGCGAGCCCACGCACCCCCCATGATAGTGGCCCAGTGGCCGGCACTAGTGCGAGTGGTGATGCCGCTCGTACTAGGAGTCCGACCCCCCAGACAAGTTTACCGGAGCCCCCTTCCGGTGAACCTGTCTGGAGACCCCCAGAGGGTTATCAGCCACGGGTTCCGGAGTTTGTTGGCGACTCCAGAATCCGGATTGACAATTCTGGATTCACTGAAATTGACTATTTCAGTTATTTTTTCAGTGACAGTTTTGTCAATCACATGGTGGAGCAGACGAATCTGTACGCCAGGCAGTTCATCGCCCACCACCCTGATTCTTTTTTGGCCAGATCCAATGAATGGTGCGCCATTGATGCAGCAGAAATTAGGACATTTTGGGGCCTCTTGCTGCATATGGGCCTGGTCAAAAAGCCAAGTGTCAGACAGTACTGGAGCGGGGACGTCCTCTACCAGACCCCGCTTTACAGTATGGTCATGACACGGAGGCGGTTCAAGGCCATTTGGAAATGCCTGCATTATGCAGATAATGCAGCATTTCCACCCCGAGGTGATCCCGCCTATGACCGGCTTTACAAAGTGAGGCCGGTCATCGATCACATAGGGGCCAAATTTTTGGAGGCCTATGTACCCCTCAGGGAGCTCTCGGTTGATGAGCCTCTTATCAGTTTTAAGGGGAGACTCATCTTCCGCCAGTATATTCCCTCGAAGCGGGCGCGGTATGGCGTGAAGCTCTATAAACTTTGTGAGAGTACCTCCGGGTACACTCTCAAGTTTAGAGTGTATGAGGGACGAGATTCCCGTATTGAACCCCCAGATTGTTCCCCCACTCTGGGTGTTGGCGGGAAAATCGTTTGGGAGCTTGTGCACCCATTGCTGGATAAGGGTTACCAAGTGTACGTGGACAACTTTTATACCAGCATCCCTCTCTTCACATCCCTTGCCGCCAGATCCACGTCCGCTTGTGGGACCGTGCGGAAAAACCAGAGAGGCCTCCCTCTAAATTTTGTTAAGACACCTATTCCCAAGGGTGAGTCCCGTGCCCTTGCCCATGAAAACCTGTTGCTGGTCAAGTATAAGGATAAGAGGGATGTCCTTATGATGACCACTATTCATGGCAACGGCAGCTCACCTGTCCCTGTGCGAGGTACCACAACACCGGTCCTCAAGCCCGATTGTATTCTGGATATATAACCATATAACGCGAACAATTGTAGTTCGCCCATAGTGCACTTCAGGTCAACTTATGGGGTACCTCCATACTCAGAAGAGATGGGGTTACAAATTTTGGGGGTATTTTCTGCTATTAACCCTTGATCATGTGCTGCTGCTCCATTCATTTGGGGGACAAGGGACCTCTCTTCTCATGATCGTTGGTGGTCCCAGGGGTCAGGTCTCACCGATCAGATATTCTGTGTATTGGTGATGACCTTTGGTGTTCAGACCCCAGACTGGACCAAAAGACCCTCCCCCCTCCACACATTGCTCCCCATGGCCCTCTCTCCTATATACTTTTCTGTCTGACCCCATATCTCACATATACTGCTCTGTATGACTCCATATCTCAGATATACTGCTCTGTATGACCCAATATCTCACATTTACTGCTCTGTATGACCCCATATTTCACATATACTGCTCTCTATGACCCCTATCTGACATATACTGCTCCGTATGTCCCCTATCTCACATATACTGTTCTGTATGACCCCATATTTCACATATATACTGCTCCCTATAACCACCTATCACATAGATACTGCTCCCTATGACCTCCTATCACATATATACTGCTTCCTGACCCCCTATCTCACATATTTACTGCTCCCTATGACCCCCTATCACATATATACTGCTCCCTATGACCTTCTATCACATATATACTGCTCACTATGACCTCCTATCACATATATATCGCTCTCTATGACCTTCTATCACATATACTGCTCCCTATTGCCCCCTTCTCCCATTATACACTGCTTCCTATGCTCCCCATATTCTGCTACCTATAACCCCATATATTGCTAACTTTACCCCCTATATACAGTTTATATGCCCCTCATCACATGTACTGGTCTCCCCACCTTCCTCACAGCCCCCTCCCTCCATTGCTTTTCCCTATTACCTCCTCCTCCTCTTTGTACGCTGTATGGTAAAGGACCTGCGATATCATCAGGAAGGCCCTTAACCATACAGTGTGAGGATTTATTTTGCTCTGTGGGCTCTCCCAAAACCGGGCTTGCATAGGGCCACTCTCACATTACTGTAGTCTGCCGCAATTTGCATAAAATCGCCCAGGTTGCACCCCTCTAAAACCGGCCCTGTAGCAACCAATCAGATTGCTTCTTTAATTTTTCACAGGCTTCTTTAAAAATTAAAGAACCGATCTGATTGGTTGCTATGGGCAACTGGTCAACTTTTCCTCTGCACAGGTTTTGAAAAATCTTCCCCATCATGCTTACTTTACTTTGAAACCAGAAAAAGTCCAGGAGAGCTCGTCCAGCTCAGAACAAGAAAAAAGACAGTGGGACTCAGGTACACCCATCTACAGTTTGGCCAGAAATGGTTTTCATAGAAGAATTGTGGCCAAAAAAAACATTCCTTTAATGTGGAGACAAGGCCAAGGGACTCAATTATACATGGAAATACAGTATATGAACTGGGGTGCAGAAAAATTGCAGCAGGTGTTCTGCACTTATGAGTCAAAATAAGAAATATATGTCAACAGCTACGTAAATGGCTGGATATCAGTACAATGCAGGCAACAGTTAGCATGGTGTAGGTTATTTGCAAGTTTGGGGCTGCATTTCAGTAAATTGGGGATTTAGTCAGGATTAATAGGGTCATCAATGCTAAGAATCACAGGCAGATACTTATCCATCATACATTACCATCTGGGAGGCATCTAATTGTCTCCATATATATTCTACAGCAGGACAACGACCACAGCCAATTTCATTAGGAACTATCTTTAGTGTAAAGAAGAACAAGCAGTCCTAAACATGATGATATGGCCCCCACAGAGTCATTAGGTCAGTCTGGGATTATATGAAGAGACAAAAGGATCTGAGCAAGCCTACATCTACAGGTCTGTGGTAGTTCTCCAAAACAAGCTCCCTGCAGAATTGCTTCAAAAACTATGTGCAAGTGTACCTAGAAGAATTAAAGGGGTACTCCACTGGCCAGTGTCCCGGCTGCGTTCGGAACATTTACTTCCGAAAGCTGTGCGAGCGCTGTAGGGGTCGGCAACACCCCTCAATGCAAGATATGGGAGGGGGAGTGGCAGCCATCAGAGCTCAGCTTTACCTTTAAAGGGATACTCCGCTGCTCAGCGTTTGGAACAAACTGAAAGCTGGAGCCGGCAGCTCGTGATGTCATAGCCCCACCCTATCATGATGTCACTCCCCACCCCCTCAATGCAAGTCTATGGGAGGGGGCGTGCTGGACGGCTGTGTTCCCAGAGCTGATCACTGGTTCACTATGGTAAATATGAAAGATGGTAAAGCAAACCCACCCCCCTCATCTCATGAAATTCAAGACCCCATTCTAAATAGATGAAACTGAGAAAATCTACCATCTACATAGACTAGCTGGGTCAACATTATCATGGTTAATACAACAGACCTATTTTGTTCTTATTAAAAGAAACAATTTCCAATTAAAAGTGCAGTCTGGGACTGAAAAATGAATCAGCACCAAGCAAGAAGTGGGATGGGGCTTAGCTAGTGTTAAGTGCAGGAGACAGAGAGAGAGCCTGGTCTGTGTACCTACAATCTGTAAGCCTGTTTGCCTCCTCCAGAGGATCCACTCTCTGCTTGAAAGGTAAATCAAGGCTTTCCTCTCATTTCTGACCACACAAAGTCATGGGCAGCTATTCCTTGTCAATAAAAAAAGAAAAGTATGAAAAAGGGGAACAAATGGAACAGAATTTAGGGCATGCTGTGGATTTAAGGCATCCACATCATTCCACAAACATTCTGTGGATTCACAGCAGTGACAGAGAGGCCAGGCTGAAACCTTAAGTCCTACCAGAGCATCCAGTAGAACAAAAATCTTGTGACCCTCATGCCATCTACCCTTGACAACATTAACATTCTGAACACAAGCCGCCAAACAGAAATATTAGACATTTAATTCAAGATGCGGAAATCAATTCTGTGTGCGGCCGGAATAAATCCCCATGACAATAAAATCTGTCAAAATATACATACATATAATTTTTTATGTGTTTATTTCACACACCGGAGGAACTTACCCGAGTCTCTTGCATATGTTTATCCTACTGTATATGCGCAGACAGGAGTATAATAGCTTAAGGGATTTTTTTTTTTTTTTTTTTAACATACAGTACTAATTAAAAAACCCTTGCAAAGAAAAAAAAAAAGAAAAAAAATAAAAAATCTGCAAAACGTTTTAAAGCTTTAAGTGCCGGAGAGACTGGCACTGAACTTAACCATGTGCAGCGGAAAATATTTCACAGAAAGCGGCATGGAGATTAATTCTATTGAATCAACATTGAAATGTAGCAAGCTCTAACCTTCCCTTATTCTCAATATTTAATGTTAAACACTGGAAGTGCATATGAGCCTTCCTATATTAATAGAGGCACGGTTCTTTTTGGCAGTATTTCACTATGTAGCCCAAGGCCATGGGTAATGGAACATTACTCACTATGATAGCCAGATTTCTTCTGCATGGCGGTTACAGGGCAATCTTTATGAGCCAGAAGAAGCTGTTTCAGCTGCGCCACTTCATTTCTCAGCAGGGTGACTTCATTCTAGAGGTAAAGGGGAAACTTTCTCTTTAGAACCCAACAGAAATAAGTTCTCAAAAAGTTCATAGCAAAGTAATAACATCCATGCGAGTGCTGCGACAGCTCTGGAGGGGAAACTTTACGCGGTGTACGGTAGGATGCCTTGGAGGATAGACAAGAGTCAGTTAAACATTTAAGACATGAAATAATCCCAAAACAGTTCATCATTGACCCAACCTTAAATATTTTGGTGTTCACATTTCAGTTTGTACTGTCGGGGTTTCCGTCATTTATGGCGGCAAGGATAGTGCAGCGTGCAGTGTTATTCCTGCGGTCAAAACCGTAGTAACTTTGACGAAATCAAGACAAAGACAAAGCGCGGATGTGAACAGAGCCTCACGAAGCTAAAATGGTCAAACTGGTGCATAACCCGCTATTTGAACAAACAGGAGGCGCTATCTAAGGAAGTAAATAAAACGAAATTAATTCAATAAATAAATCAAAAAGGCCCAAAAAATGTAAAGGAAATTGAAGGGGATAGACGTGGCCTAATTTGATATAGTGTGACATAGTGTGAACAGTGCGAAACAAGTAATATACAAATGTTGTAAAATCATAGATATTAGAGCAACAATTTCCAACCAGGGTGCCTTCAATTGTTGCAAAACTACAACTCCTAGCATGTCCGGACAGCCTTTGGCTGTCCGGACATGCTAGGAGTTGTTGTTTTGCAACAGATGGAGGCACCCTGGTTGGGAAACACTATACTAGATCATCTCCTAGATAGATCATCTCATCTCCTAGGTACTAGAACAACGTTTCCCAACCAGGGTGCCTTCAGCTGTTGAAAAACTACAACTCCCAGCCAAAGGCTTTCCGGACATGCTAGGAGTTTTAGTTTTGCAACAGCTGGAGGCACACTGGTTGGGAAACACTATACTAGATCATCTCATCTCCTAGATACTAGAACAACGTTTCCCAACCAGAGTGCCTTCAGCTGTTGCAAAACTACAACTCCCAGCCAAAGGCTGTCTGGACATGCTGGGAGTTGCAGTTTTGCAACAGCTGGAGGCACCCTGGTTGGGAAACACTATACTAGATCATCTCCTAGATAGATCATCTCATCTCCTAGGTACTAGAACAACGTTTCCCAACCAGGGTGCCTTCAGCTGTTGAAAAACTACAACTCCCAGCCAAAGGCTTTCCGGACATGCTAGGAGTTTTAGTTTTGCAACAGCTGGAGGCACACTGGTTGGGAAACACTATACTAGATCATCTCCTTATTTATAAAAAAACAATAATAATAATTAGGGGGCTGAATACTTACTGGATCATCAGGTTTATCTTGCCAGCTATGGTTGCCCCTTAGTTACCCAACCATCCTATAATGTAACACTGTGACCGATGAATATAGTAGAATGGAATACAATATACAAGGTGCCCAGAAACAAAAAGAAAAGCCCTAAGTGTGCCATCACAAAGTTTAGCCATACATTAGTGATTTTTGTCAACCACAATTTCAGATTTCAACAACTTTTTGCTGGCTGTAGAGGTGGCCTGCCCCAACCGGTGATTGCCTGAGCATTGAGACAATAGCACGGAGCTCTGATCAGTGGGGACTGGGCACCATCCGGATGGTAGTGGTAAGAGATCGGACATGAGTGGTGCTGGACAACCCCTTTTAGGATATGTTCACACTGAGGAATTGACAAGGCATTTAATTGCATAATGCCCCGCGAGTACTCCAAATCCGCCTTGAATGAAAGTTCTATTGACTTTATTGGTCTTTCCGCTTATCCACACATTGAAGTCCGAAGCTGAATTTTATTCCGCCCGAAGACTGAACATGTGGGTAAAAGCCCATTGAAGTCAAAAGTAAACTTTTAATATATTGTTCCTTATGTAATTGTAAGACACTTTGCAATTTACTTGCTGTTAAAATCCTCAATCTTTATGTTTTTAATGTGACTGAAAAAACGGCCACTAGGTGGCTCTGTTCTGTTCCCAGCGCAAGTCAAACAGTTAGTTTGGTCTCCTCCTGGCCTGGCAGGAGACCAAATTTAGGAAGTGCATGCGGGGCATGGCAAGGCACAACTCTCGCAGGCTTCAGTGATGTTGTGCCTGCCGGAGAACGTCCACTTTCTCCTGCCAGGAGCTCAAACAATGTGAGCAAAGTGAAAGGTATGATGCAAAGCTTTTTAAAGCTCTGAAAATTTTTTTAAGGGCAGGAGGGCTGTTAGGAGTAGTTAGGGAATATAATCTAAGTTAGTTTAGAAAATATGGTTTGATGACAGGCACGCTTTAGTTTTTTTATTTTAAAAGTATTTATTTAAGTTTTGCAGTTTAATTAACAGACACCACCAAGGTGGAACATATACAACAGACAATGTAGGTCCCAGAGACCGGATCCAGCACAGTGACAGAGATTAAGAGTTTGCAAAAATATGCTCCATTAAAACAGAAGGGCACATCTGAGACCCAACCGTAGGAAGCCCAACACAGACAGACACACTCACACAACCTAAACCACATGCCGAAGCTGAAGATACCTATAAAAAGGCATTTCCAAGGATGGATTCCTATTATTCCTTCATGTCCGAGAAGGATAAGAATATCCGATCCTCCCCAAGCAAGTGGATCATAAATTTGACTCCATGAGAACCCCAGAAACTGGCCTCCTGTAACCCATGTAGGTCAGGTAAATGTACATTTCCCCACAAGGGTGCCCTAGAAGATACCAGAGGCTGCGGAAATTTACTTGACACCACGGACCACACCTTAGCTATAGGAAAGGAAGAGCGAGAGTGATACCTGTAGAGAGTATTAGTAAGAGCTTCATAGGAACCCATAATTGCTCCAGCCAAGGCCGTCGCTGAGTTTGACAAATCCAGATCGATCCACCACGTTGCATAGACCAGTTGGGAGGCAAGAAAATAGTTATAGACATCAGGGGCAGCTAAGACGCTATGCCACTTAGGAGCCTGGAGAAGAGCCCGAACAAGTCTGGGAGGTTTTCCCTGCCAGCAGAAGGATCCCAGGGCACCACATAATGTATTAAAATATTTCTTAGGGGGGGGGAGGATCATGGGAGCAAAATGAAAAAGATAAAGGAATTTAGGGAGGTAAATCATTTTGAATATATTGATCCTGCCAGCTAGGGAGAGAGGAAGTGAGGACCAGGCCTTCAACCGCTCCACAGTGGAGCATAAAAGCGGCTTCAAGTTCAGGGATAGATAGTCCATCAAGGAAAGCAGTTATCTCCACCCCTAAGTATCTAAGATGGGAAACCACCTGCACCCCTGCTAGAAGAGAGGAGGGTAGAGGGACTCCAGACGAAAGTGCCATTAGGGAGGACTTAGCCCAGTTGACCTGCAAGCCCGAAATTTAACTAAACCGATCAAGTAGGTCAATAAAGGACAGGAGAGAACACCCCACATCTGCTAAATACACCAGTGTGTCATCTGCGTAAATGGAAACCTTCTCTACAATAGACCCCCTGGGAATACCACAGATGGCAGGGTCCCTATGGATGGCTGCCGCCAAAGGCTCCATCGCCAGCGCAAAAAGGAAGGGAGATAGCGGGCACCCCTGCCTCGTCCCACGACCCAGGAGAAAGGGAGCAGAAACATCCAAGTTAGTGCGAATGAGGGCCCTAGGACTATCATATAGCAAACGAACCCAAGTACAAAATCAGGGACCAAACCCAAATGCACCCAGTACCTCCCCCAAATAGGGCCACAGGGGCCTTGTAAATATCCAGACTAACCACCACACCTGTATGAAAGCCTTCCCCTAGCGCTGCTATGTTGAGCTGCAGACGCTTCACATTCACATCAGTAGCCCTACCCGGCATAAAACCAGTTTGGTCAGGATGAATGATAGCGTTAATGACCCCATACAGGTGAGTAGCCAGCACTCTAGCCAAGATCTTAATATTAACATTCAAAAGGGAAATAGGTCTATAAGAATCAGGCAGCAACGGTCCTTTCCAGGCCTGGCGAGCACTACAATCAACTCCTCCCTCATAGAGTCTGGAAGAGCATCTGCAGCAGCTATCGAGTGAAACAATTTAAGGAGTATAGGGGCCAGTCGCTCCTCATTCATCCTATACCAATCGCCTATCATCCCATCTAAACCGGGGGTCTTCCCATGAGGAAGATCCCATACGGCCTGTTCCACCTCTTCAACTGTAAAGGGGGCATCTAACGCCTCCGCCTGAGTGCGACTGAGCATAGGAAGGGATAAGTCGCGTAAGAAAAATAGAATTTCCTCTTGACAGGGCATAGAAGAGTCAGCATACAAAGAGGAGTAAAAGTCCCTAAAGACAGAGTTAATCAACTGGGGGTAAACCACCACAGCACCACCCCTGCCCTTGATACAAGGGATAGAGGCAACAGGGCGACTAGCCCTCGCTAAATACGCCAACAGTTTACCATTCTTATCTCCGAATTAAAACAGGGCAGCCTCCGTATCTGTTAACCGCAACTGGACCTTATCCTTCTGAACGACCAACAGAGACCTCTGAGCCTCCACACCCTCTCATTGTCAGGGGATGGGTTTCTAACATTCGCTGCCTCCATAACACTCACCTCCTGCAACAGCCTACCCTCCATAGCCGACCTAATTTTCCTCTGGCCCGCAACACCCGCTATAAAAGCACCTCTAACCGTGGCTTTGTATGCCTCCCTAAGAGGACAGGACTAGAAGCATTATTCTCCCAATACTCAGCATGGGCAACCCCCAGAGCCTCCACAGCCGCCTCGGCCTGCAGCCAGGGTGCATGCGCCAGATACGGGAAGGGGGACTAGGGCCTATGTGCAGAACTAACAGTACAGCAGAGTGGTCCGAGATTCCCCTAGTAGTGTAGGAAACATCTCTTACCACCTAAAGGAGGTCCTCGGACGCCAGAGCGGGATCAATATGGGAGAATGACCTATGGGCAGCAGTGTAAAAGGAAAATGAAGAGGCAGTTGGGTACTTCCACCTCCAGAGGTTGGTCAGGCCCAACGCCAAGCATTAAATGAGGAGGAACCAGGGTCAGCAGCAGTGATGCGGTCGAGCAGTGGATCAGGAACCATGTAGAAATCACCTATGAAAAGGATAGGATCCGAGGGAAAAGACAACAGTTTGTTAGTAATTAACTGCAGTAAAGAGACCTAGAAAGAAGTGGGCACATACAGAGACCAGAACAAAGGAGAAAGAACCCAGAGAACAATGAAGTATCACAAATCTCCAAAGTGGTAACAAGCTTTCTGTGAAACCGCTAACGGCAGGGACTTGGTAATTAACAAAGCGACACCCCTAGCATAATTGGAGTAGGATGCATGGTAGTCCCACGCTATCCAAGCCCTTTTCAGGGCAAGAACTTTCTGACCCGTAATAGGAGTCTCCTGTAGACAAAAAATGTGAGGAGACTGGCGTTTCACAAAATCTAGGCCCTCTTGAACTTAGAATTAAGCCCCCGAACTAACCACCTTCAGGGTCCCCATCATGAAAGAAAATACTGCATATGAACAGGAAAAACCACAAGAGGACCAAGACAGAGAAGGGCAGAGCACCTGGGACCACACATACCACAAACAACCAACAGAAAGACAAACAGGGCACAGACATAAAACATGTAGGCAAAGGCAACAAAGCATAACCAAAACATTCCCAAGAATACCCTGTCTAACACTAAACGGGACACAGTAACCATCTATTCCCTAACACAGTGCAGACCTAGACCCTAAAAAAAACAACTGCTATGTGCATTAAAAGAACGCCAAGAGAGTCTAAAACTATTAGCACAAAAACTCCCTCCTGCCACTCCACCATAAACTAAACTGTACGGAGGCCTGAAACTAAGGAAAACTATCCAGAGAGACTGGAACCTATGGAGGCCCTAAACAAATCTAGCACCCTGACCACTATCTAAAGACATTCACAGAGTGCAGTCTTTATTAAGGTAGGCAAGGACAGTTCAATCCGGAGGCCTGACAGGTTGGGGGGGCTCTGCATCCACCCAGTGAAGAGCATTAGTCGGAGAAGTAAAGAACTTAGTAGAGGCCCCATCCACCACTCTCAGGCGAGCAGGATACAACATTGAGTAGCGGTAGCCCATGGCGTGCAGCTTCGCCCGGACCTCCGTGAACTGCACCCACTGCATGCGTAGCTCCACAGAAAAATCAGGATAAAAGGACATTCTGCTTACATCACAAATGACCTCACCCTTGATACACACTGCCCGGAGAATAGCATCTCTGTCCTTGTAGCAGAGAAGTTTGGCCAGGAATGGGCGTGGAGGGCAACCAGGAGGAGGAGGCCGAGCCGGAACTCGGTGGGCCCGCTCAACGGAGAAATAAGGAGAGAATGTGTCCACGGGAAGAATCTCCTTCAGCCATGTTTCCAGGAATAGCACAGGATCATTCCTTCCACATTCTGGGGGAGGCCAAGAAGGTGAATGTTATTGTGCCTCAAACGGTTCTCCATATCATCCATGCGACTCAGAACCCCCCTAACCTGGTGCTGCAGTGAATCAACCCGCTCCAGCAAAGGGTGTAAAGTATGTTCCACTGCAGAGACCCTACGCACCACTTCTTCAGTGCATTCACATATCTTTTGGATCTCATGTCGCAGAATAACAAACTCCTGCCACAGTTCATCAAGGTAAAGGCAGCCAAGAGCTCTGAGAACCAATGATCCATAGCTGTAGAACAATAGACAGGCCTTTCAGGGGACTGTTGCTGCTGAGGAGTCAGAGACCCTTCAAAACAGTGACAGAGTCGGATCAGGAGAAACACCCCTAGGACGGTCCTGGGGTTTGGAGAACTGGCCCAGCGCTTTTGCCGCCTGCACAGAAACTTTGGTAGCAAGCGGGGTCTGAGCACCAGGATCCCATTGAGAAGGGTCGCTGGAGCGGGAGGTCCCATCATCAGAGGAGGCTTCCTCAGAGGTCGGCTGACAAGCTTCAGCATATAGTTTTGATCTCTTGTTCCTGCCACAGGGGGCCAGCCATGACTGACAGGGCCACACAAAGAGCAGGCAGAAAGGAACCAGAAAAACAGTCCAAGGAGTGCAGGTCACTAACCTCTATAAATATATCAGGCCAGAGGCACCACAAGTCTCAGCAGTCCAGGGCCACACAGAGAACAGGTAGAGAGGCACTGGGTATATAGCTCAGGTCGGAGGGAGAACCCCAGCAGATGAGATAGTCCACAGAAGGCAGCGGAAGCACCACAAGTCCCAGTAGACCTGGGCCACACAGATAGCAGGTAGAGAGGCACTAGGTATACAGTGCAGGCAGGAGGTAGCAACCCAGTGGATGAGGCAGTCCACAGGAGACAGCAGAAGCACCACAAGTCCCAGCAGGTCAGGGCCTCACAGACAGCAGGTAGAGAGGCACTAGTGATATAGGGTCTGCAGTTGGGGCTCCACAGAGGGCCAGCCAGTCCATAAAGGGCAAGTAGAGCACCACAAGTCCCAGCAAATCAGGGCCCACAGAGAGCAGCTAAAAAGTCATTAGGGGATACTGTAAGCAGTAAGGGGTACTGTATGAAGTGAGCAGACCCCAGAAGCCAAAACAAGCACCAAAAGTCGAAGCAGGAGCCCAGCCAGGGCACAGATGTACTCACTCAGCAACCCCCAGCATCTGGCAGCCAGGAGCAGAGAAGCATAGGAGGTTCCAGCCTGGTCTCGCAGTGTGACGTCAGCAGCTGCACTTTCCCTCTGGCGGGAACTGCTATGGCCACTAGTAAAGAAGGCCCCACCCACGAAGGACGAAGATGGCACCCATTCTTCAGGATGGCCGAGGGTCCAGAAGAGCAGAAGATCCAGGGGAGGCCTCCCCACCACACAGTCCGGACGCGGAGGTTCTCCTGCACAGCCCGCACCAGCTCGGGACGTCCGCCGCACTCCACCGCCCAGCACCTCAGGCCGCCCGCGCCACTCAGAGCCACATGAGCCAGATCAACAGCAGCACCCAGTTATCCTGCACCCTGGAGGGACCGAAGGCAAGAAGACCGTCAGGGAAAGGGTAAGATTTCAGGGGTATAGAGCAGCAGGAAAGCGGGAGCTCTTAGAGCACACGTCCGCTCACACCGGCATCCAGACCATGCCCCTCGACAGGTATTTTTTAAAGCGCAGAATTCTTAAGGGTATATTCACACGTACAGTATTCTGCGCAGATTTGATGCACAGGATTTCAAGCTGTACTCAGCCAGTTTACATTAAAATCTGCAGCAGAAAATCCTGCGCATCAAATACTGAGCAGAATACTGTATGTGTGAATAGACCATAAAGGAGACTTGAGCATGAGCCCATTGGTGGTTGTAGTACTGATCCTCCTCTAGATTTCCTCTTAAAAATTCTCCATCAAATTCTCCTTTAAATACCGCAGCAATTCTGCTCCAAGCAGAAGATAGCAGATTTGCAGAATTTCATGACTGAAACGATTCCTATTAAATTTCTTGCCAATTCCTCAGTGTGAGCATACCCTAAATGATGATGCTGCCATCCAGAACAACTACAAATTCTAGTGGACAGCTTTAAGCATTCATGTGTAGTGAGGACTTGGGAGAGATCACCAAGTAGATCCTGGTTGCGCACCTAAGGTCTTCTGTGTATTGGAGGAAACCGTCTCTCATGATGCCTGAGAAAAAAAGGATCATGCATGTAAGATATCAACAAGCCTGGTCACTTGTTCCTGTAAGAGATTGGCAGTGGCCAGGAGGGTATGGCAGCAACTTTTTTCCCCTTCTCTAATAAAAAAATAATAATAATAAAGCACACATTATATATATATATATATATATATATATATATATATATATATATATATACACACACACACACACAATGGGCAAAATTGGAAGAATAAGTGCATCCATCAGTTATTTAATGTGTATAGCACCTTTGCGGTACACTAAACCAGCTACAAAAATTGACAGTGTGTTTAGCTTTTATGTCTACTGGTGGCGCTGTTGCTCCCACCATAAAATATTTCTCAGTAAGAGAACAATCAATGACAGATTTATACCCTTTGAACAAAATTAATATTTGACAGCTCTTTTTAAAGGGAAATTCATCACTACAGGATGAACAATTTCTTTTAAGGATGTTTTGCTGTAGAATGCTTATTACAATCAATACGCATATTAGTATTTTATCATAGATCTCCTGGCTTAGGTCAATATGTAGTCAACATGGTCATACACACTCAGGACTTTCATTCTTTAAGTAGTAAGGAGTAATTCCAAGTAAGAATCTGAACTAAAGATCACCCATAAATTCCATGTTGGTTAACACCTTATGAGCCTGCACAGCACACATTGCAATGCAATTTATACAGAGGTTTTCAAAGAATAGGCACTTTTAATAGGGCAAACATGGCTTCGCTCCAATGGGTTAATTTTCCCATAAAATCTTTATGAGCTGTTGAGAACTGGCTGCAAACTGAAAGTAAATCATTAGAGAAGATGGCAAATGCATTGAAAGTGGACTAGACGGTATAGGCTGGGCCGTAAAACTAATGCATTAAATAATTATATTTAATCACAGACAGAAATGCACAACATTACAGAGTTATGGTTCTGAACACAGAACGGTTCTGTAAAAGAGGAAAACTCAATGCACTTCAGGATTGTGGTCCTGGGAATCAATAGATACTTAAAAGTAAGTCCATGCACATAAATTATCGTAAAACTGTGTTCAGGGAGAATGTAAGATCGGTGCAGAAAATTATTCCAACTTTCAAAAACTTTGGTCATGCCCCATTATTAATAGCAATAGCGTCACTGACGAACCATGTTAGCCCAACAGTGTGAGCAAGAGAGTGTGCCACAAACTATCAGCCAGAGAGAGAGAGATCGCACACATACAGTGTCCGCCAGAGAGTACAACTACAAACAGTGTCAGCCATAGAATGCACCCACATACAGTGTCAGCCAGAGAGTGTATCCACACACAATGTCAGCCATAGAATGCACCCACATACAGTGTCAGCCAGAGAGTGTATCCACACACAATGTCAGTCATAGAATGCACCCACATACAGTGTCAGCCAGAGAGTGTATCCACACACAATGTCAGCCATAGAATGCACCCACATACAGTGTCAGCCAGAGAATGTATCCACACACAATGTCAGCCATAGAATGCACCCATATACAGTGTCAGCCAGAGAGTGTATCCACACACAATGTCAGCCATAGAATGCACCCATATACAGTGTCAGCCAGAGAGTGTATCCACACACAATGTCAGCCATAGAATGCACCCATATACAGTGTCAGCCAGAGAGTGTATCCACACACAATGTCAGCCATAGAATGCACCCATATACAGTGTCAGCCAGAGAGTGTATCCACACACAATGTCAGCCATAGAATGCACCCATATACAGTGTCAGCCAGAGAGTGTATCCACACACAATGTCAGCCATAGAATGCACCCATATACAGTGTCAGCCAGAGAGTGTTTCCACACACAATGTCAGCCATAGAATGCACCCATATACAGTTTCAGCTAGAATCCACCTAGAATGTCAGCTATTGAGTCTGCCCACATACAGTGTCAGCCAGAGTCCACCGACATACAGTGTCAGCCACAGGGTGCCCACATACCTTGTTTGTCAGTGGGTACCCCCATACAGCGGCAGCCAGAGAGCATATCCACATACAGTGTCAGACAGAATGTACCCACATACAGTGTCAACCATAGATAGCACCCATATACAGTGTTAGCCAGAATCCAACTAGAATGTCAGCTGGAGAGGCTCCCCACATACAAAGTCAGCCACAGGATGCCCACATACCTTGTCAGTCAGTGGGTACCCTCGTACAGTGTCAGCCAGAGAATCAACCTACATACAGTGTCATCCAGAGAGTGCACCCACATACACTGTAAGCCAGAGTGTTCACATACATGTTGTCAGTCAGAGTTTACATTCACAAACCCTGTCAGCCAGAGTGCATCCCCATATAATGTCAGTCAGAGAGTGCGCTCACATACTAGGGGACCTAGGACATCACGAGCTCCCGGCGCTGGCTCCAGCGTTCGGAACAGTTTGTTCCAAACGTTGAGCAGGGGAGTACCCCTTTAACCCACGTCTGTTCAGTGCACATCAGTATTTCCATCTGATATGTAGCAGCTGCAATAAGCTGTCCTGTCTGCATGTGCCAATATATCTTAAAAAAAATTTCATCACCTAGCAGAATCTATGCTAAACTGAATTGCAGCGGTTCTAAAGGCCTAAAGAACATCCCACCTGCTACAAGATGTGTGTCACTAATAATGTTTCTAGGGTCCCCAGTGTTACAGAAGTCAATCCTATTTAAGGGTACAATCACTCAGGTGGGTTAACAGCAAGGTTCCTACAGAAAGTTTGAGCCACAGCAGAAAATCTGCAGCAGACGTCACAGAATTTAATATATTCTGCTTACTATAAACCCACCTGTGTGAACATACCCTGATCCATTTTTTGGTATACACTATATTTTGCAAAATAACTTCAAGCATGTTAAAAATGCAAATAAAAGCCTACGGATAAAAACTTTTAAACCATTTTCCACCTCTCAATAAGCAAGAAGACAAACAAGAAATCCCTGCAGATCCTTCTGTTAATAGCTGATCTTCTCCATACGCCTCTAGATTTTATTTTAATCCAGCAGCTACTGAAAGTCTTCACTGCTAGCACTGTAATCTGTCGGTCAATCTTTACCATCACCCCTAGATGAAAATACAGCGGGGCTTGAAGTGTACCTATCATTTAGATGTGGACTACACACAATGTAGCCAGTAATGTTGCGTTAACCTTTATATCGGAGGTCCATGAAGATTCATGAAGTAAGTTTGGAAAAGGGCCATTTATGTGATCAAGAGAGTTACTCTTGGTTAACCAGGAAACAAGGGGATCCCATTTGCATATATTGTGTGGCCTTCACTGTTATAAGTTTCTCTAAGGGCCCATCCGCACTATGGAATTTCTGCTTGTAATTCATAGATAAATCTGTTTGCGGAACTCCAAAAGCGAATCCAGATTCAGCCAACAGAATAAACAGGTTTATTATTTTTGTGGAATTTTGGAAAAGCCCAATATGATCTTAAATTGCAGGTGTTAAAGGGGTTATCCAGGCAAAAACTTTTTTTAATATATATATATATATATACATATATATATATATATATATATATATATATATATATATCAACTGGCTCCAGAAAGTTAAACAGATTTGTAAATTACTTCTATAAAAAAATCTTAATCCTTCCAATAGTTATTAGCTTCTGAAGTTTTCTGTCTAACTGCTCAATGATGATGTCATGTCCCGGGAACTGTGCATGATGGGAGAATATCCCCATAGGAACTGCACAGCTCCTCGGACATGAGTCATCAGAGAGCAGTTAAACAGAAAACAACAACTCAACTTCAGAAGCTAATAACTATTGGAAGGATTAAGATTTTTTTCATAGAAGTAATTTACAAATCTGTTTAACTTTCTGGAGCCAGTTGATCTATAAAAAAAAAGTTTTGGCCTGGAATACCCCTTTAATTTTCGCTGATAATTCCACACAAAATCAACCCGATTCCAGAAGGTGCAGATCCACTGACTATATTCAGCAAAAAAATTATCTTTAGATCAGTGTTTCCCAACCAGTGTGCCTCCAGCTGTTGTAAAACTACAACTCTCAGCATGCATGGACAGCCAAAGGCCATACTGGGAGTTGCAACTAGAGGCACACTGATTGGAAAGCACTGCTATGGATATTTCCAACCCATTTAGTGGATGTGAATGTTACAAAAGCTAAGACTCCTATATGAAGCATAGTTATCGGCAGGCTGCAGTAAAACTGTGGCATTAAAATGACTTACATGCAATCTTCAAGGGGGACTCCAGAGGAAAAAAAACACTGAACACTGAGGGGAAAATTCATAAAAGGGGAACTCCGGTACAGGTCATTTTATCCCCTATTCACAGGATACTGTGGACAGGGATAAGTATCTGATGGAAGTATCTGGCACACTGGCTCTCTCCATGCACGGAGTGACCTCTACTCTGTGCACGGACTACTGTTGACCACAACACAAAGCTGTGGCCAACACGCCCCCTTCAGGTATCTCTATGGAAGGGCCGGAGATACAGCATTCATGTATCTCACGCCCCTCCCATAGAGAAACATGTCCGGTCACTGTGCCTGGAGAGAGCCAGGGTGCCAGGCAGGAGATTGTGGAGGGCCGACCACTGAGACACTTATCCGCTATCCAGGGGATCTTGTGGACATGGGATAAGATGTTCTCTACCAGAGTTCCTCCTTTAAGACTGGTGAGTAAGAAAATAGGTGTAAGCCTCATAATAAATTTGGCACAGCTTTCTCACTCTCCGGGTGCCAGTCTTTGAAATATCTGGCATAGGTTATCTTAAATTCTTCAGGCCGAAGAAAGCCCTGCCCCCACCTGTTAGGCCACCAAAAAAAGTGTTAAAAGCAATATAAAAGATTAGGAATTTTTTGCACAAATCACGGCTTGTGTCTTTTTTTTTGTTGTCAAAACTGGCATTGTACACTAATAAATTCCCCATATTCACATAACTTTAGAGAACCCCTTTATACTCTCTGATGGCTTTTTTTCAAGCTACATTAGACACTCAATGATTTTTTTTGCACAGTTTGGTTTATATGTTTATTATCTTCATCATGTCTTTAAAATTCCACTTACAACTTGTTTCTATAATACATAAATAGTTACGGATTTTTTGGAAATGGTTATTAATAATCTTTGTTATATGATACGATAAAGCGCTAGAATTATGTTGTTGGCTCACTATGATATGAGCTCGCTCTATATTAGCGGGTGATTTAGATTGAAGGATTCAGTAAATCAATTATGTTGGCGGAGGACACAATCATTCTTGTTCTGCTCTACTGCCTCAGTGATATAAATTTTAAAAATATAACTAATATAAATGCTGTCAGAACTAACTGTGAGAGTTGCACCATTCTTCATCTATGCCTAATGTTTAGGTAGCGCTTATTATATAACTATTTTATCATAAAACTAAAATAAATTTGAGCAGGAGTTGTTTTATTTTGAGTGTTGAGCCCTCTGTGTCGGGGGTTTAATTTGGCAAGCACCCCCTTTTTTGACTACCAAAATGGGTCCATTGGGTGCCGACTGTGTACGTGGTATAATGGATGCAACACTTTGTGGTGGTTTATGCACAAACATATAAAACGAAGCCTTTTACATGTTAAAAAGGGACTATTTTGACATGTCTGTTTTATCTGTTTTAGTAAATATTTAGTGTACCTGTCATTTGAAAAAAATTCTGATATGTTGTAGAGACATATAAAAAATGTTTTTTGGACTAGATGGGGGGGGGGGGGCTGTGGAGTCTAAGTGACCCCAGACAATCACAAGACAATTGGGAGCTCTGGAGGGACTGTAAGTCTATGGGGCATTCCTGGTCTCATAAACACACAGAGGAGAGAGAGGTGCAGCTGCCCGCTTTTCCCCCAGCACAGAGGTTTATCAATACCTGTGTAGAGGAAAAGTTGCTCAGTTGCCCATAGCAACCAATCAGATTGCTTTTTTTCATTTTGCAGAGGCCTTGTTAAAAATGAAAGAGGAAATCTGATTGGTTGCCATGGGCAACTTTTCCTCTGCATAGCTTTTGATAAATCTTCCCCATTGTCTTCATCGGTAGGGGTCTAAACAGTCAAACCCTGACCGATAAAATCTTTCGACATTTCCCTAGGATATATGTCAAAAGTTTTTTTTATAGGTTACAGGTACACCATTAAACATCTGTAGCACCTCTCCCTAGAACTGTGTATTGTACTGTACCTCTGTTATTCCTCCTGAAAATGTATGAATAAGTTAACAACTAGGTATTAAAATCAAATGTTCCCCTGCATAATCTGACACTGTCCAATCCATGCTAACAGTTTTAGACTATGTAGGGAAATATGGAAATGGTAATTAATGCTCAGTTGTAAATTGATGTCAGTTTAAAGGATGAATGTGGATGGCTCACCTTCTAAATGGTGGGTGCCGAGTGCTATCAGCAGCTGACAGCCGCCATCATTCGGCTGGATCAGAGATAACTCTGCCTCCACAAGCCTCCTGACTAGCCATGTTTGTAAAAAGAAGATTGTCAAAGTGTCAGTATACTGCAAGACATTTGTATTGCATTGTGCATATAAGCAATCCCTCTAAGAATGCCAAAAAATAGTAACAAGAAACAAGTTCTAAAACAGTTAAAAGAAAGAAAAAAGGCCCATAATAAAAATGACAAAATAATAATACAAAACTACTTTAAAAAAAATCCCCATACGCAAAAATAAAAAAAGGAATAGAACTTAAACACTATTTATTTAAAAAAAAATTTTATCATACTGAACAACAGCACGTTGATATGTTCGTTTTAATGTACAGTTAACAGTGTTAAATACAAAAACTCCAAAATGTGCAGACCTTGCATTTCTTCTCAATTCCACCCCAAAAACTATTTGGGGGATTATTATAAAAAAAATTATTTGGCGTAAAATAAATGTGTGACAAACAATGTGACAAACTGTTCCGAATACTAGAGCTGCAAGCTTGTGACGTCATAGCTCCACTCCCTCATGACGTCACACCCCGCCCACTCAATGCAAGTCTATGGGAGGGGGCGTGACGGCTGCCACGCCCCCTCCCTTAGACTTGCATTGAGGGGGCGTGGCGTGATGTCATGAGGGGGCAGGGCTATGATGTCACGAGCTCCAGGCGCCGGCTCCAGCGTTCGGAACAGTTTGTTCCAAACGCTGAGCAGTGGAGTACCCCTTTTAAGAGTGGGGGAGAGGGGGTGTGTGTGTAAAATAATGGAGAAGTGACTAAATGATCACATACCATATTTTTCGCCGTATAAGACGCACTTTTTCTTCCCCAAAACTGGGGGGAAAAAGTCGGTGCGTCTTATACGGCGAATACACCCCTATCGCGGCGGTCCCTGCGGCCATCAACGGCCGGGACCCGCGGCTAATACAGGACATCACCGATTGCGGTGATGCCCTGTATTATCCCTTCAGACGCGGCGATCAAAGCTGACCGCCGCGTCTGAAGGGAAAGTGACACTAACCCGGCTGTTCAGTCGGGCTGTTCGGGACCGCCGCGATTTCACCGCGGCGGTCCCGAACAGCCTGACTGAATAGCCGGGTTAGTGCTTACAGGACACCGGGAGGGACCTTACCTGCCTCCTCGGTGTCTTCTCCGTTCAGGGATCCCCTGTATGGCCGGCGCTCTCCTTCCTCGTCATCACGTCGTCGCGTACGTGCGTCGGCGTGCGTAACGACGTGATGGCGGCGACGGAGAGCGAGGATACCCGGCCGGCAGCAGAGACGTTCCAGAGTGACGGGGACACGGAGACAGCGATGGAGCGACATCCAGGGCAGCGGTGACGGGTCCGGAGCGGCGGGGACACGTGAGTATTACCTCCTATGCAGTGGTCTTCAATCTGCAGACCTCCAGATGTTGCAAAACTACAACTCCCAGCATGCCCGGACAGCCAACGGCTGTCCGGGCATGCTGGGAGTTGTAGTTTTGCAACATCTGGAGGTCTGCAGGTTGAAGACCACTATTGGGTTCAAAATCTTTATTTTTTTAGATTTTGCACCTATAAATTGGGTGCGTCTTATACGCCGGTGCGTCCTATAGGACGAAAAATACGGTACATTCCGTTATGCACTATTTTACAGGCATAATGATAACCATGTCTCAAGACAAAGAGGTAAAAAGCTCTTTACTTGGTAACGTATGGAATATATCAAATATCTTTTACCTATGCCAAGCACAATCTTGACTCAAAGTGCAACGCAAGCTCAAGAGAAAAAAAAAAATAACAGTTCACGGTCTGAATTGCCATGTGAAAGGCAGACCTCCAAACATATTACTTTTACTATTAAATGCAACGTAAAAGTAATCATGGGTCATTACTGCCCACTATGCTCATCAGCTCTGCCAGCATGTCAAGTGCGGGGTTATTAAGGAGAACGCCGGATTGATTAATGCGCTCACATAAAGAACACTTTAATTATTTCTGTGACATTCAATTTTCTTTACAAGTCATTCTGTTCTTCACAGCCGACGGTTCTGCTGTTGGCAGACAGAAAGATTTTGTTCTCTTAAAATCACCGCCAGTGTGGGCATTTTAACACCTTACCGACTGGCAGACAAGTACGCGCCTATACCTCGTAAGGCACATGTGTACTCTTCACCTGCATTATGGTAAATGGGGACTCTGAATGCAGCAATTAAGGATCCACCATGACCTTTCTGTGTCTTAATAGTCCTGTATGTTTTTATATGACCGGACTGTGAAATGTTCTTATTGCAATCAAAACTCAATGGCCCTGATTTACTAAGAGTGAAGTGTAGTTTTCTTTTGTGGGTTTTAATTCATTAAAAAATACTAATTCCACTGTATTAACTAAGGTTTCCCTATATTTTGCACTTTTCCCTACATTTTGCTTTTTTTTTTTTTACACATGCTCTGATCTGTCTGGTTTTCCTCAGCTCAAATCCACCACATTTTCTGTGGAAACCTTAGTAAATATGTTGTTTTTTGTAAAAAAAAAGGTCAGCGACGAGCCCCTTTTTGGCTGTCACGCCCACTTTCCCCGTGGACACGCCCCTTTTTCGGGTTCTCTCAGTAAAATGGAGAGGTAGTCTTTTTTTTTTCAATTCTGGCGCAAATTCTGGCACACATTCTGACACAGACAGAATTTCTGGCACAATGAATCAGTAACTGGCGCACGACCCGACAAGACGTGTCAAGTTTACAATAGTAAATCAAGGCCAATGTGAGTGTATGTTTCAGCATCACTTCCAAACGGCTGGAAATATTTCGATGACACTTGGTACAAGTAACTTATAGGTCAACTAAAAATATAGCATAGTTTAATTAACCCTAACTAACCCCCATTTGAGAGGGTCAGGGTTTTTGCCTTAAGTCCTGTTTAAGTCTATGGGACTTCCGGTAGGGCTGGGCGGTATGACCAAATGTGTGTATCACGGTATTTTTTTTAACTTTTGGCGGTTCCACGGTATATAACGGTATTTCCTAGCCCCCCCCCCCCCCCAATTATCAGCCCACATCCCCATCGGGGTAAATACTCAAATGTCACCTACAAGGGCTGCCCTCCTAGTGCTGTTTGTTGCGGCCGCCGGCGCTGGCACTCTATACTGTGCGGTATCCCTATGCCCGGGCTGCAAAAGGTAAACAAAATAAACTTTAACGCACCTACGTCAGCCTTACGCTGGGGACGGGAACGTCGGAGAGCTGTCAGCCTATCACCGGCCGCAGCAATGTTCCGCCTCGGCCGGTGATCGGCTGAGCCCACTGTCATGTAAGAAGCCGTACCCAGGAAACCAGTGAGGCCGGTACCGGACCAACGGGAGGTAAGTTAAAGTTTATTTTTTGCAGCCCGGTCATAGGGATACTGCACAGTATAGAGCAGTGGTCTCCAACCTGCGAACCTCCAGATGTTGAAAAACTACAACTCCCAGCATGCCCGGACAGCCAACGGCTGTCCGGGCATGCTGGGAGTTGTAGTTTTGCAACATCTGGAGGTCCGCAGGTTGGAGACCACTGGTATAGAGTGTCAGTGCCGGCGGCCGCAACAAGCAGGAGGAGGAGGGCAGCGCATGTGGGTGACATGTGAGTAGTACCCTGATGGGGGACGGCGCTGGGCTAATAATTGGGGGGGGAAGAACAGCGCTCGCGGGTCACATAGGATTAGTTCCCCGATGTTGGGACAGCGCAGCGCTGGGCTGATTCATTCATTCCCGAGGGGGAGGGGCCAAACCGGTATTGCGGTATGGGTTAGAATTCATATAGTGCAGCACAAAAATTTCGGTATTCGGTATGAACCGGTATACCGCCCAGCCCTAACTTCCGGTACCTTACTACACAAGCTCTCCATCTCCTGGTAAGTGTGTGGGTCCACCTAGCAAGCAACACCCCTCCCGTAAGCCCCACCCCTCCTAAATAGATACATACAAAAGTAAACAAACAAATATCATACTATAAACAACCCCCAAAACCAAACAAAACAGTTTAGCAACTTTTGCTGGGATGGGGAGTCCTTTTTTATTCCCTTCATCATGCATTTAAACTGACATGGTAGCCTTCTTCTGTGGGTCACTACATGTACCCAATTTATTTAGTTTTTGTTATGTTTTACTACTTCTTAAAACATTTGGTATAAGGCTAATGCAGAATGCAGGCATAGACTTTTATAAACTTGCCTGGAAGTGTGACAGCCCCCAAAATAAGAAAATCCTTCATTAATGCTTTCTATAGCATTTTGGGGAATGTCTTTACTAAATAGACATTTATTCTCAAATGTTTGTTTAGCTCAAAGACATGAGTCATTTATTTGTAACCCTCAACTGCAGTAAAAAGCTGAATACAGCAAAGATCTTGGTCATGGGGACTGTGTAAGGGATGGGTGGCATAGCTGCCCACTACTTATGGTGGCACTTTGTCATGCTTTGCTTTATCTACACTGATGATGCAGGGAAAGGAAACAAACACATTTGGTGACTTCACAAACAGGTTGGCAAAGCTGTGACCCTCTTCTAGTAGACAGACCCACAAAACTTAAGAGAGAGGCCACTGAAACAAGGAGTAATCTCATCTGGGACATTTATGGCACCTGGGACCAGCACCAACCTTGAGCTTGAGGATGCCCCAACATTATTAATGAGACTTTAACATAAACTCACACACAATACAGACTGCCATCATTTAGGGTGCGTTCCCACAGGGCGTATACGCAGCGTATTTGACGCTGCGCAAAATATATGGCAGCAGCGGGAAATACGCTGCGTATCCCTTGCTCACTATACACACAGGGCTTTCCGCCGGCAGCCTAATGTGTGCAGTGAGTTATGGAGGCGGGGCCGCGCATCACGGACACGCCGGCACACGGCCCCGCCTCTAAAACTCACTACACGCATAGGGCTGCCGCCGGAAAGCCCTGTGGGTATAGTGAGCAAGGGATACGCAGCGTATTTTCCGCTGCTGCCGTAACATTTGCGCAGCGTCAAATACGCTGCGTATACGCCCTGTGGGAACGCACCCTTAAGCTGCAAATAACTGCATCAATTTTAAAGAACTGTGGAGAACTGTGCTGACATTCAATTCAATAATGAATTACAGTAACTGCAGTTATCATCCTGTTATATAACATGCTATACTGTAAATTCTCAATCATATGCTTTTTTATTTTGTTTTTAATTTAGTCTTTTTGTTTTTGAAAGCATTAACATCATTTTCATTGTCCCTGTTTATTATTATGGTTGTTATTTCTATCTGACATGTCTATAATTCTTATAAAATGTTAGCTAGATATATATTTATACATAGGGGACTAAACCATGTGATTACCTGATTGTTGGTTCTATACACTGTAATACTGTATTATGCAATATATTATGCCTGTCATCTTTGCACCCTACCTCTATCTAACCACTTAGATGCCGCAGTTAGGGCTGAGGGTGAATAGCTGAGACTGAAGTTAGATCTGATCCACCATAGAATACAGTGGACACACCAGCTTTTGCGCCATCCCTGTGATGTGTATTTACAACAGTTTAAAGCAAAGTTCATAGGCAGCACAATGTATGATCACAGACCGAGAGGATACTTTGAGGTCATTTGTTTGAAAAGGGGGGATTTGGCTTTGAAACATTGAGAATCATTACTCTATATAAGCAGTTCATCTCAACATGTTGGCTAGGTGGAAAAACTTTAAATGTCATAGAGACACACCAAAAGTTTTTAATTGGTCGGGTCTAGGTGCTGAGATCCCCTACCGATCAGGAGGACAGGCGGGGGATAAGTGCACGGTAGGGTACTTCATTCCCAGCCTCTCACTGATTTTTGTCTTTTATTCCAGGAAAAAAATTATCTGTACATACAGATTTGTAAAGGACTTTTAAAAAATATTAATCCTTCCAATCCTTCCAATAGTTATCAGCTGCTGAAATTGTCTGACAACAGTGCTCTCTGCTGACACCTCTGCTTGTCTCAGGAACTGTCTGAAGCATTAGAGGTTTGATATGGGGATTTGCTCCTACTCTGGACAGCTCCTGAGACAAGCAGAGATGTCAGCAGAGAGCACTGTGGTCAGACAGAAAAGAACAACTCAACTTCAGCAGCTGATAACTACTGGATGGATTAATATCTTTTAATATATCTTTTAATAGAAGTAATCTACAAACCTGTTTAACTTTCTGGAGCCAGATGATATAAAAACATTTTTTTCTGGAATACCCTATGTCTATGGGGCTGCGAGACAAATATTGCTGATAGCTGGAAAGTAAAGCGCCCTTAACGTGCACTTACCCACTCATTTTCCTGACTATTGGGGGTCTCAACACGGAGACCCCGATCAGTAAAAACTTCAGACATGTCTCTGTGATAAGTCAATTTTTTTTTTTTTTTTTTTTTTTTTTAAATGACAGGTGCACTTTAAAACATTCTGTGCAGAAATCTTGAAAAGGAGAATACCTTAGCTTGTTAGAAATTACAGGGTTAACTCTTGTAGGGCTCTTAAATAACCATATGGCTCTTGCAAGATTTCCACTTAGTGCTAGAATTTTTATTGGCAACAGCTTGTCTGTTTTACTTCGTAAGGTTTGTACCGCCTCAAAACCGCAAGGTTTAAATGAAAAGTTCTAGATTCTCTAAAGAATGTACCAGCCTCCCAAGAATACAGTGTGTGACCACAGCAGACTTCTTTGGGCCTTTGGTTCTCCCCATTTAATGTTCCTAAAAAAAAAAACTATCTTCATCAGTTTTCATTGTACTTGTAAAGACCAAAACATGTATGGATTGGGAAACTCCAAACCTTGTTACAATGTTTTAGTTTAAATTTACTTACAACACTGAGCAAATCTGCGTCATTTATCTTGTGACTTTTCTTTCTCCATTCCTACCCAAAGCAAGCTTGAAAATTTTGCTAGTTACTTATTACAAAGTGCATTGTGTCAGATGACAGTTCTAAAAATGAAAGGGGATTTGCCACAGCGAAGACTTTGATATAAAGAGTTTTACCACTGGGATCTCGGGAAAATAAGTCCCCAACCAGGGGTATCTGACAGCGGCTTGCTCCCCTTCTCCCCACTGAAAACATATTCACGCTCAATCAAAACAAACGTGTATGTGTATCTAAGGGGAAAAGCTGTTGGCCAACAATGAATGAAAGTGTATGGACACTTAAAGGGGTACTCCCCCCCCCCCCAGACATCTTATCCTCTATCCAGAAGATAGGGGATAAGAGGTCTGATCACGGGGGTCCTGCCAGTGGGAACCCCCGCAATCTCTGCTGCGGAACCCCTGACATACGGTGCTCCATGCCGGATGACTGGCGATGCCGGGCAGAGGTTCGAAACGTCACGGTCACGCTCCGGTCGTGACGTCACAGCCACAACCCTCAATGCAAGTCTATGGGAGGGGGCTTGACGGCTGTCACACCCCCTCCTGTAGACTTGCATTTAGGGGCATGGCCGTTAGGGGCATGGCCGTGACGTCACAAGCGGGACGTAACTGTGACATCATGAGCCTCCAGAGCTGCACCCGACGGTCTAAACAAACGCTAGGTGCAGCAGGGAGATCACGCGGGTCCCCAGCGGCAGGAGCCCCGTGATCAGACACCTAATAACCTATGCTTTGGATAAGACGTCTAGGGGCAGAGTCGCCCTTTAAAGCTGTAAAACCATCAGACTGTCAAATCCAAAAAGGCAACTAGCAGAAATGTTACGTTTAGGATCGCTGTGACTTGTGGAGAAAATTACAATATAGAAAAACATTTTGCTTTGATTTAAACAATAATAAAATAAAAGCGAAAAGATGATAAGATTTCTATCAAACTGTTGAATTTCCCTTCATATTACAGTGCCACCACCACCTAAACACAGTGAGGATGTTATAAGATCATCAGTCTGTCGTATGGAGGACTACTAACCCTAAAATATAAGTTGAGTTATACAAACCATAGACAGGAGGAGCTTGATAAAACTGGATGTGACCCTGGATAGATTCTGCTGCTTGCCGTAGATTTTCCATTCAGAAATCCTATTATAAGGTATTTTTTGAAAATCAATTCTCTTTAGCATGAAAACATAAAAACAGTTCATCTTCATCCTCTGCTATGCAACACATATAAAAGATCCACTTTTTAAAAAAGGTTATCTGGTAAAAGACAACTTATTCCCTATCCAGAATGGGCCCCAAGCACTTAGAAAGAGTGCATGCTGCAGACGGTACACGCTCCATTCATTTGTATGGGAGCGTCGGAGGTGCCCAAATGCTGGACTTGGATATCGTTTGTGCTCCCATAGAAATTAAAGGGGTATTCCAGTGAAAAACTATTTTATCCATTTCAACTGGCTGCCAACTGGCTGCAGACAGTTAAACAGATTTGTAAATTAAGAACGAAAAGGAAGTAGCCAGTGGTAACGATGAAATTCTGTTTATTCGGATCCCATAAAAACCGCATGCAAGCGGGATTCAACCATAAATCAGCGTGGACGCGTTTCGAGTATGCACCCTTTAGTCTAATTTAGTGCCAAGACAAAGGGTGCATACCCGAAACGT
Organism: Hyla sarda; assembly: GCF_029499605.1. NCBI lineage: Eukaryota > Metazoa > Chordata > Amphibia > Anura > Hylidae > Hyla > Hyla sarda. Next base: position 57,542,750 of record NC_079196.1, read on the forward strand.
GTCCACGCTGATTCATGGTTGTTGTTTGCTGGCTGAATCCCGCTTGCATGCGGTTTTTATGGGATCTGAATAAACAGCATTTCATCGTTACCACTGGCTACTTCCTTTTCGTTCTTTGCTTATACTGGAGTAATATAGCCGTGTTGGGAATCCTGAGAGCTGACCTTTCCTGCCTTTTGAGATTTGTAAATTACTTATATTAAAAAAATCTTAATCCTACCAGCACTTATCAGCTGCTGAAGTTGAGTTGTACTTTTTTTGTCTGACAACAGTGCTCTCTGCTGACACCTCTGTCTGTCTCAGGAACTGTAGGAGCAAATACCCATAGCAAACATCTCCTGTGCTGGACAGTTCCTGAGACAGACAGAGGTGTCAGCAGAGAGCACTGTGGTTAGACAGAAAAGAACAACTCAACTTCAGCAGCTGAAAAGTACTGGAAGGATTAAGATTTTTTTTTTATAAAAGTAATTTACAAATCTGTTTAACTTTCTGGAGCCAGTTGATATGAAAATAAAATAGTTTTTCACCGGAATACCCCTTTAATGAAGAGTGTGCCTTTGGACCTTTGACCATGCGATTACTTGCTCACTGGTATAATACCCTGTAACACCACTGTCAGAGATGCTATTACACTATTTCTGGTAACACCCAATAGGTGAACATCGCAGGCATATGGGGGCCTTTATTGCTCCCCTGGCTGCCTGTCAACCCTGCAATGAAGTATCATCTATCTAACTGCTTAAATGTCACATTTTCTATTGACAGACACACATATGGGATTAAATAGGAGTTGTCTCTGATCCCAGCCATATCAGCAGAATGTTATCTGTAATGTGAAGAAGAAACTAATGGAGACTGGTATATGGAGGGTGGAAACTTAAACCACTTACTTATAGGTTACCCTTGGGTAACCCAAAAAAAAAAAAAATGATTTCCCAAATACCGAACATAAATTTAAAAGTGCAATCTTTATTGTTTTATTTCTGCACATTGAACTTGTTTAAAATTCACATTAGCCATATTGTCCCGGTTATGAAACTCAATGTGGAATAGAAGTGACTATTAGGCAATGTAGAGTGCCTGCAGAAACACCCGTGTGCCTTTGATAGCAGGACAATGGCGTCTAGATAAAATCTAAACGGCCCCCCTCAACATGTTTCACTACCGAAGTAGCGTTGTCAAGAGGCAAATGGGTAGGTATTTGGGAAATCAGTTTTTTTTTTTGGGTTACCCAAGGGTAACCTATAAGTAAGTGGTTATCTGTAATGTACTGCAGACAACCGCTGCTGATCACAATTTTTTCTTATTGTTTGTTCATTAACCCATAAACGTATATGATGCCAAGGGGAAAAAAAAGTTCACTTCAAGTTATAACATGACGCATTGTTATGTGGTCCAGTGATCTGTAGGTTTGACTACGGCCTCCTCATCCCCTATAGCTACACCCTAGAGTTCATGCTTTGTGGGTTCCTATTTGCACAAAAAAAGTTTAAAGAAAATATGTAAACTGCTTACATCAGATTGAGACAAACAAATCAATGATTGCTTTTATTGTTCGCATCGCCAAGCTGGAGCACTAAGTACACAATGAATTCCATGACAAATGATTAAAGTGTCAGCATTTTATACCATCCCTGCGAGGCATTTCTCTGTTTGCTTTAAGGACTGTAATATGTTCTTATAATGAATGGAATAAACCATGCAAGCTTTAATTGCCTTAAAAAAAAATGTATTAAGACCATTCAGCACTGTATGTGTGTGAAGATCCTGTTCCTCCACTGGAAGTGTCTCCAAATAAGTTGCAGCCGGTTATGGGTTGAATTAGCATAACGATCCCCTATCCAAAAAAATACGGTCTGTGGAAGACAGGCTGCATTAAAACACTGAAGCGAAATGACAACTGTCATCAGCCCCGCCATCTAATTGTGAGATTCATCCTATAAGGCATTTCATTAAACCGCAAACCATTTATATCCTGTCATCTTTACCAATAAAGCTTTCAGATTCAATGTATCAAGCAGCCTTTTTTAAGCAGGAATTTTAAGAAGAATTCCATTTTACATAAGGGAGGGAGAAACGTAAAAGGCCCTTTCCGCTTCTTTTAAATTATTACCAGTTTATGAGACCGAAAAAAACATTACCTCGGAGAGAGCATATATGCAATGAAAAGCTTTCACTTCGCGCTCAATGCGGCAAAGTTTTTTCCAGGTCATCCATACCTGTAGCTGCACATTAAAGGAACTCAGGTCCTCGGCTTTCTTTTCCAAGGATTGCACCCACACTTTCCTCTTCTGCCGACACCTGGAAGCAGCAGCGCGGTTCCGTTCTAAAAACTTCCTCCTTTTCTCATCTGGGTCATCGCTTGCTGCTTTCCTCCGACGTCCCCCTGTGCTTTGAGTTTGTGGTGCGGGGGGAGCTGGAGATGCCTACAACAAACAAGGACAAAGTAGTTTGGCGTCTGGCTGATTTGTACATACAACTTTTCTTTCTGCATTGCAGAAAACAAAAACGACGAAACGCAAAAGGAAAATGTAAGCATTAAACAATGGAGACAACAGCTGGTGAAGCAATCTCCCAGAACAGCCTTATGTTCGGTAGATGTTGAGGAAGTGCATAGAGCAGGAGTGGAAAATTGCTCCTTCACCGCAGTAAGACAGCATGTGCGATTTCAAACATCGTAAAGCAACAATAACACATACCACTTGCATTTATATCGATGGAAGCACTTGTAATGCTGGCGTAATGCGGGAACTGTAACTATACATTTACCTAGAAGTCATAACACCAGTCCAAATAAAGAGAGACTTACATCAGAGAAGGGGGTTTTTTTAAGGAGCATTACACCAAAATTCTTCCAACTCAACATTTTTGTAATAAAAATATATCCACATTCCCACTAAAAATTGCCAATTTGTATCTATTTTTTATTTTTTTTATATTGCTCCCCCCCCCCCCCCCCTTAGTGGCCAGATGTTTCATGAAAGTGAATCGGATTGTTTTACTCAATGTACAGTACAGACCAAAAGTTTGGACACACCTTCTCATTCAAAGAGTTTTCTTTATTTTCATGAATATGAAAATTGTAGATTCACACTGAAGGCATCAAAACTATGAATTAACACATGTGGAATTATAGACATAACAAAAAAGTGTGAAACAACTGAAAATATGTCATATTGTAGGTGGAAAGTGTCCCCAAGTGCAGTCACAAAAACCATCAAGAGCTACAAAGAAACTGTCTCACATGCGGACCACCCGAGGAAAGGAAGACCAAGAGTCACCTCTGCTGCGGAGGATAAGTTCATCCGAGTCACCAGCCTCAGAAATCGCAGGTTAACAGCAGCTCAGATTAGAGACCAGGTCAATGCCACACAGAGTTCTAGCAGCAGACACATCTCTAGAACAACTGTTAAGAGGAGACTGTGAATCAGGCCTTCATGGTAGAATATCTACTAGAAAACCACTGCTAAGGACAGGCAACAAGCAGAAGAGACTTGTTTGAGCTAAAGAACACAAGGAATGGACATTAGACCAGTGGAAATCTGTGCTTTGGTCTGATGAGTCCAAATTTGAGATCTTTGGTTCCAACCACCGTGTCTTTGTGCAACGCAGAAAAGGTGAACAGATGGACTCTACATGCCTGGTTCCCACCGTGAAGCATGGAGGAGGAGGTGTGATGGTGTGGGGGTGCTTTGCTGGTGACACTGTTGGGGATTTATTCAAAATTGAAGGCATACTGAACCAGCACGGCTACCACAGCATCTTGTAGCGGCATGTTATTTCATCCGGTTTGTGTTTAGTTGGACCATCATTTATTTTTCAACAGGACAATGACCCCAAACACACCTCCAGGCTGTGTAAGGGCTATTTGACCAAGAAGGAGAGTGATGGGGTGCTGTGCCAGATGACCTGGCCTCCACAGTCACCAGACCTGAACCCAATGAAGGCAAAAGGGCCAACAAGTGCTAAGCATCTCTGGGAACTCCTTCAAGACTGTTGGAAGACCATTTCAGGTGACTACCTCTTGAAGCTCATCAAGAGAATGCCAAGAGTGTGCAAAGCAGTAATCAAAGCAAAAGGTGGTTAGAACCTAGAATATGACATATTTTCAGTTGTTTCACACTTTTTTGTTATGTATATAATTCCACATGTGTTAATTCATAGTTTTGATGCCTTCAGTGTGAATCTACAATTTTTATAGTCATGAAAATAAAGAAAACTCTTTGAATGAGAAGGTGTGTCCAAACCTTTGGTCTGTACTGTATATTAGTGACTGCAGTATAAAAGGGAATGTGTCATCATAAAATGAACTATTGTTTAAAGTGTAACTTTAAAAAACTTTTGACATGTCCTAGAAACATGTCATAAGTTTTACTAGGCCCGATTCTCAGTGCTGAGACCCTCACCGATCAGGAGTATGAGCAGGGATAAGTGTGTGGTAGTGCGCATTACTCCCTGGCTCTCAGCGATCTTAGTCTTGCTGCCCAATATAATGAGCAATATAAAGGATAACTGAAAGCCAGGGAGTAAAGCACACTGAGGTGCACTTATTCCCACTCAGCTCAAAACTTTTTGACATTATGTGTGGGACATGCCAAAAGTTTTTTTTTTTTTTTTTTTTTTAAAGTTAACGGTGTTAATTGTTTGTTTGCTTTTTTCTAGTTATCCTGAAATCTTGCAGTTTTTATTTCTCCAATAAGCGTAAAACTAGGAAACCAAGGTGAGACCTCCTTTTCTATATATGGTGATATAAAGCAGGCTGCTAAAAAGTGATCTGAGCAGCATTACAGTGAAAAGTGACACCAGTAGATAGAGAAGACAACAGATGATGTGCATGGTTCAGCCTCCCCCTTCCTACGGAATTCAAAGGACACAAAGCATTCCTGGAAACCTTTCCCACATATCAATGGGACAGCTTCTGTCTACTGTAGACATCTATTCAGCTGTATTGTATAAATAATTATCCTTCCCAATATACATTTGGAAGATTAGCAACAAGTTTTATACAGATAGAAAGCAGTGTGACTGCAGGATCAGACTACACAAAGTTTGTTTTTTGTCTGTTACTATAGAGACAAATAGATTTGCATTGCAGCCGTGGGCCCAAAATGTTAAGGCACACTTTTAAAAAATATGCCTTATTTTTTAACCCCTTAAAGGGGTTCGCCGGTGCTTACACATCTTATCCCCTATCCAAAGGATAGCGGATAAGATGCCTGATCGCGGGAGTCCCGCAGCTGGGGACGCCCATGATCATGCACGCGGCACCCCGTTTGTAATCAGTCCCCGGAGCGTGTTCGCTCCGGGTCTGATTACGGGCGACTACAGGGCCGGCGTCGTGTGACATCACGCTCCGCCCCTCAATGCAAGCCTACAGGAGGGGGCGTGATAGCTGTCACGCCCCCTCCCATAGGCTTGCATTGAGGGGCGGAGCGTGACGTCACACGGGGGCGGAAGTGTGACGTCACACGCTGCCGGCCCTGTAGTCGCCCGTAATCAGACCCGGAGCGAGCATTGGGGGGAGGGGATTTTTCACATTTCTATAACTTTTTTTTTATCTTTATATTTTTTATTACTTTTTTTCATTTTAATTTTACACTTCATTAGTCCCCATAGGGGACTATTTATAGCAATCATTCGATTGCTAATACTGTTCAGTGCTATGCATAGAACATAGCACTGATCAGTGTTATCGGTCATCTTCTGCTCGGTCTCAGACCAGAGCAGAAGACCTGTGGAAAGCAGCGGCGGCAGGTGAGGGGACCTCCGTGCGCCATCCTCAATGATCGGATCTCCGTGGCAGCGCTGCGGGCGATCCGATTATCCATTTTAGTGACCGCAGTGCTGCAGATGCCTTGATCTGTATTGATCACGACATCTGAGGGGTTAATGGCGGACATCCTCGCAATAGCGGATGTCGGCCATTACCAGCAGGTCCCTGATTGCTATCAGCAGCCGTGACCTGCCGCGCATGACCCGAGCATTGCTCCGATGCTCGTAGTTATGTATAGGACGTAAATGTACGTCCTGGTGCGTTAAGTACCATCGCACCAGGACGTACATTTACGTCATGCGACGTTAAGGTGTTAATTTTAAATGTATAAGAGTAAAAATATACATGCAGAATCTTTATGGCAATTAAAACAATGAAATAATGTTGGTATATTTGTAATTAGATTAAATGTCTATGATAAGTGAAATAGGAAATTGTACTTCAGTTGCTACAGGATTGGTAAAGAGTCCATTCTGGATACATGCACTACATTAATATAAGAGAAAATGATGAGCTGTTTTGACGTACCGGCGTTTCAGTAGTTGATGTGGCAGGCTGCTGTAGGGACTGTGGATGAGCTTCCTCTGACTGTGTCTTTGCAGTCCCACTCGCCTGCCCCTTGGTGGTTTCACCATTTGTTACCTGAGGATGCTGCTGGGTCAGGGCAGCTTTAAGTCTCTAAAAAGTAGGGGGAAAAAGGCAAAAACTTTAACTGAGGAAGTACAGTACACTACAATAATCTGATTCTAGATGCAGAATAAATCGCTAATACCTCTGCACAGTATTTTTCACAAAAATAATAATTCCACAAATATCAATTCATGAATTTCCATTTTCAGGTGATCATCCCTACTGCTCTTCATATTAAGTAAAATCTTTACCTCCATAATCAGCCCTAGGGTTTGTTCACACTAGCATAATTGCTTCTGGTTTTAACCCCTTAAGGACCAAGCCCATTTTGACCTCAAGGACTAGGCCAATTTTATTTTTGCATTTTCGTTTTTTCCTCCTCGACTTCTAAAAATCTTAACTATTTTTATATTTTCATCCACAGACCCATATGAGGACAGTTGTCCTTTGTAATTACAGGACTCATTTTACCATAAAATGTATGGCGCAACCAAAATCAATATAATTTGTGTGGGGAAATGAAAAAGAAAACCGCAATTTTGCTAATTTTGGAATGCCGTACAATTTATGGTAAAAATTACGTGTTCTTTATTCTGTGGGTCAAGACGATTAAAATGATATCCATGATTACATACTTTTCTATTAATGTTGAGCTAAAAAAAAAAAAACAAAGTTTTAACCAAATGATTACGTTTTAAATCCCTCTATTTTGATTACCTATAACTTTTTCCTTTTTCGGTATAAGCGGCAGTATGAGGGCGTATTTTTTGAGTTGTAATCTGTACTTTTTTTTTATACCACATTTGTGTATATGAAACTTTTATAATTTTTTATTTTTTTTTTATAATTGAAGACTAGCCTATATTTGTCATAAAAAATACCAAAACCCAGAATGCAGAGAACACAGCTCTATATGAGCCTATATTGGATCCTAATCTGGCACCCGATGGTTTAGACTTTCTGTCCCTAAGATATGGGTGTTTATAGTTTGTATTAGTCTGACAATTTAGGGAATCAGTCAGATGGGCGTAAACTTAATTTTAATATTGAGAGTGACCATCAGGTGATGGGTAGTGTTGAGCAGCATAGGCTATATTCGAATTCGCGATATTTCGCGAATATATGGACGAATATTCGCCATATATTCGCTAAATTCGCATATTCGTAATATTCGCGTTTTATTTTCGCATACGCGAAAATTCGCGCATGCAAAATTAGCATATGCTAAAATTTGCATAAACCAAAATTTGCATAATCGAAAATTCGCATATGCGAAAATTTGCACGCCAGTCTCACACAGTAGTATTAGAGCCTTCTTTACACCACACAAGCTGGAAGCAGAGAGGGATGATCACTGTGAGAAAAAAAAATTACAAAAAAAAAAAAGAATATTCGTAATTACGAATATATAGCGATATATTCGCGAATATTCGCGAATATATGATATTCGCGAATAAAATTCGCATTGCGAATATTCGCGAGCAACACTAGTGATGGGCAGGATTCTACAGTCAGAGCGGTGTAAATATGGTATACACACCCATCAATTTTTGGGGGGTTGGCCATGGGTCTTCTTCAAAGGGAACCAAGCATTAGATTTTACCATCTACAACAATTGGTTACGCATTATATATGGTAAAATCTTCATCCCCACTATCCTCTGGGGATGTTTCTGCCCCCAGGGATAGTGAGGATATGAAGTTTATAAGTCAACCCCGCTGCCCCTTGGGCAGGGAGCTATGCTTAGTCCCAATGCTCTGGCCGTAGTGACACCCCCTTGGCATGAATGACAGCCCGCGTCACAGTTCCGCTCCATCTGCATAGGGAGCAGAGATTTGACTCTGGCTGTCAATTATGCTGAGGGGGTTTTACTACGGCCAAAGCGGTAGGACTAGGTAAGCATAGCTCCCCGCTGAGGGGACTACTTAGGGGGGCGGTGGGGGTGACTTACAAACTTCTTATCTTCACCATCCTTGGGGGCAAAAACATCCCCCGGGGATGGTAAGGATGAAGATATAATAAACATGTGTATAGCAAAACATGTGCTACGGCAATCCTTTTCTGTGAAAATTACTTAATTTTCTTGAAAAATGTCAGGGGTGCCAACATTTACGGGGGTGACAGGGCGTTATATATGGTAAAATCTAATGCTTAGTTCCCTTTAAAAGTTCATACTCAAAATCTACAACCCTGTCCTTTACCATACCAAAAAAAGAAAGTCTATTTTGCCTCCCTTACCACCCTTCTATCCAACACCAAAAAGACCTTTAGGCCTTAGGGCGAAAGTGCAAAACCTCTCTAGTTCAATATCAGTATCAAACCCAGTTAACAGAAGTTGTCTCTAGGCTGCCCTTCTCACCCTACTACCCACAGTCCCCCTATTCACGCACAACATTTATTCAGTCTCTGTTGTCACTATTCACTTCACTAAAATTTTTTACCAGTTTTTCTTCCAGTATATTTCCGTCTTCTCATACACCCACTGTTAGAACTAATCATCCCTTAACCCCTTAGGGACAAAGCCCATTTTAACCTTAAGGACCAGGTCAATTTTATTTTTGCGTTTTAGTTTTTTCCTCCTTGCCTTCTAAAATCCATAATTCTTTTATATTTCCATCTACAAACCCATATAAGAGCTTGTTTTGTGCGTGACCAATTGTACTTTGTAATGAAACCTCTCATTTTACCATAAAATGTACGGCGCACCCAAAAAGATTTTTCTTAGGGAGGAAATTTAAATGAAAACCACAATTTTGCACATTTTGGAGATTTTTTTCACACTGTACACTTTACGGTAAAAATTACATGTGTTCTTTATTCATGCTGGATGATCGGATCTCCGCGGCAGTGCTGCAGGCGATCCGATAATCCTTTCAACGTACTGAACTGCCGCAGATGCCATGATCTGTATGGATCACAGCATCTGAGGGGTTAATGGCGGACATCTGCGCGATCGCGGATGTCGGCCATTACCGGCGGGTCCCCGACTGCTGTTAGCAGCCGGAACCTGCCGTGTATGACGCGACCACCGTTCCGATGCTCACGGTCATACACAGGACGTAAATGTATGTCCTGGTGCGCGAAGTACCACCAAACCAGGACGTACCGTGGTCGTTAAGGGGTTAATCTCTAAATGCCTTGTTATACATATGGTTTAGCCACTATCTCTCTGATAACTCCCTTGTTGACACTTTATGTTCTAGCCCTTCGTTCCAAATCAGCCTTAAAGGGTATGTATCAACAGAAAATGCACTACAGTTTAAATTAAGTTTTATGTTAAACATATATATATATATATATATATATATATATATATAAAAAACAACATTAATTTTCTACGCCTTCATGAGCTAATACTTGCTTAAAAAAAAAAAAAATGTTGTTTCCTCTGCAGTTTCCCCACACAATGAGATACTTATCCCCTTAAAAGGACCTGACTCTCTGAGAGGAGAGTGTGCTGCAGATGGAATGCACTCCATTAATTTCTATGGAAGTGCCAGAGATTCCTGAATACAGCAATTTGGTCTCTTCAGCAACCCCATATAGTATGAAAGGAGTGCGTGTTGTCTCCTCTCAGAGAGCCGGGTTCCATTCAGGAGATTGTGGGGGATCCCAGCAGTCAGACCCCCTGCAATCAGACACTTATCCCCTATCATGTGAATAGAGGGTTAGTGGTTTTTCATTGGGCCACTGTATTAAACTCAAGAACTGATCAAACTGGGTCAGATACCAGGGAAACACTGATTAACAACAACATACAGTGGGGCAAAAAAGTATTTAGTCAGCCACCAAATGTGCAAGTTCTCCCACTTAAAAAGATGAGAGAGGCCAGTCATTTTCATCATAGGTATACCTCAACTATGAGGGACATAATTAGAAAAAAAAAAATCCATAAAATCACTGTCTGATTTTTAAAGAATTTATTTGTAAATTATGGTGGAAAATAAGTATTCAGTCAATAACAAAAGTTCATCTCAATACTTTGTTATATACGCTTTGTTGGCAATGACAGAGGTCAAACGTTTTCTGTATGTCTTCAGAAGGCTTTCAGCACTGTTGAATGTATTTTGGCCCATTCCTCCATGAAGATCTCCTCTAGAGCAGTGATGTTTTGGGCTGTTGCTGGGCAACACGGACTTTCAACTCCCTCCAAAGAATTTCTATGGGGTTGAGATCTGGAGACTGGCTAGGCCACTCCAGGACCTTGAAATGCTTCTTACAAAGCCACTCCTTCATTGCCCGGGCGGTCTGTTTGTGATCATTGTCATGTTGAAAAACCCAGCCATGTTTCCTCTTCAATGCCCTTGCTGATGTGAAATTTTTAGTGAAAATCTCCTGATACATGTCCCCATTCATTCTTTCCTTTACACAGATCAGTCGTCCTGGTCCCTTAGCAGAAAAACAGCCCCAAAGCATGATGTTTCCACTCCCATGTTTCAAAGTAGGTATGGTGTTCTTTGGTGCAACTCAGCATTCTTTCTCCTCCAAACACGACGAGTTGAGTTTTTACCAAAAAGTTCTACTTTGGTTTAATCTGACGATATGACATTCCCCCAATCCTCTTCTGGATCATCCAAATGCTCTCTATCAAACTTCAGACATGCCCAGACATGTACTGGCTTAAGCAGGGGGACATGTCTGGCACTGCACGATTTGAGTCCCTGGCGGCATAGTGCGTTACTGATGGTAGCCTTTGTTACTTTGGTCCTAGCTCTCTGCAGGTCATTCACTAGGTCCCCCTGTGTGGTTCTGGGATGTTTGCTCACCGTTCTTGTGATCATTTAGACACCATGGGGTGAGATCTTGCATGGAGCCAGGGATCAAGGGAGATTATCAGTGGTCTTGTATGTCTTCCATTTTCTAATAATTGCTCCCACAGTTGATTTCTTCACACCAAGCTGCTTGCCTATTGCAGATTCAATCTTCCCAACCTGGTTCAGGTCTACAATTTTGTTTTTGGTGTCCTTCAACAGCTCTTTGGTCTTGGCCATAGTGGAGTGTGACAGTTTGAGGTGGTGGACAGGTGTCTTTTATACTGATAACAAGTTCAAACAGGAGCCATTAATACAGGTAACGAGTGGAGGACAGAGGAGACTCTTAAAGAAGAAGTTTCAGGTCTGTGAGAGCGAGAAATCTTACTTGTTTGTAGGTGACCAAATACATATTTTCCACCATAATTTGCAAATAAATTCTTTAAAAATCAGACAATGTGATTTTATGGACTTTTTTTCTCAGATGGGATTTTGGATGTGGCACCCCGTTTGTAATCAGTCCCCGGAGCGTGTTCGCATTGAGGGGCGGAGTGTGCCGTCACACGGGGGCAAAGGCGTGACGTCACACGTCTTTGGATAGGGGATAAGATGTCTAAGCACCTGAGTACCCCTTTAGCATGTGGTATAAATTACTGGGCCTAAGATATCAACGCTGACAAGATAACCTTGTCCCCAAAGCAACCAATCAGTGTTTGGATTTCAGTTCTCAAACCACCATTTTGCTTACACTAGAAAAATAAAAGCGGTCTTGTGATTGGTTGTTGTTGACAAAAAGGTCAGTTTTTCTAGTGAGGCAGGTGGAGTATGGGTAGATGACAGACTATAGCCCTACTGCAAATTTGTAAAACTAATAGCAAAAAGATGGAGATGCAAGTTTAAGCTTTAAAGGGGTATTCCAGGAATTTTTTATTTGACTATGCTACAGGACTGTAAAGTTAATGTAGCTCATAATATAGTGTCTGTACCTGTGTGTGATGGTTTTCTCACAATTCTTATGTGAGAAAACCAATATTTATTTTTACCAGCATACAAAATGACTTTTGTCTCAGATTTTTCCCAGGTTGCAATGCAGCCGAGACCTGACCTCACTAGTCAGCTGATGACAGGGAGCCTTTCTGCTTCAATGGGTGGAGCGATCGCTTGGTGGGAGAGAGATCAATCTGCAACTAATGCAACAGCTGTAGGCAATGATTGAAAACCACAGGTCTTTTGAATGGAAACAACTCATTTATGTTTAAATGGGTGGGGTGGCTGATGTGTGGGAGGGAGGAAAACAGAATTATGGGATTTGTAGGCAAAAAGGAAAAAAAAAAAAAAAACAGGAAATACCAGTTCACAAAAAGCTAGCCACAGTGTTATGGTAATCTCACAACAAAGCCATTTAGCCCCAAGGCAAGCACATATCCTTCCTAAGCATGTCCATCGCTGTCTGCCAGGTAAGTACTAAAATCACCTTATGGTGGAGAACCCCTTTAAGAAGGAAAAAATAATAATTACACACACTTTACAATGGGACAGATGGTTGAATAGTTCAAAAATTCTCCGATCAGTGGTACTACAATTGTATAGCAGTATAATGCGCATACGTGGTTATTCCAATAAGACTTTAATAGTGAAGATTAACTATGCATTCTAGATGTCACCAGCTAAGGCCAACGATAAAGCCCTGGTGTCCTTACAGTCAAGTCCCAATTGCAGTTGTTCATAAAACAATAAGAGGTTAAAGTTTACTGTTTTGTAATAGTTTACACTACAAGCTTATAAAAAAATAAATAAGTAAGTATAGGGACTGCTAAACATTAAAAGGGAGTATATCATCAGAAAATATCTAAGTGCAGGAAAAATTGTTCATATACATTTCTGGGTGATATATAAAATTAACTTTTTCAGCACGCATATAGAAAAAGTTTATTTTTCATACTATTTAAGTGTCACGCAGAACAACCTGTTAAATCAGCTTTTTAGGTTGTGATGGTAAAGTGGATACATTGTTAAGTGTATGTTTTTAATTCTATGTAATGTATGTGCAAAAAAATATTTTATACCAAATAATGTGGTTTCTTTGTAATTTGTTGTTGTACCAATTTTTTTAATTACATTTTCATTTTTTTTTCCAAAACCAATTAAGGATATACTTAATCGTTAACCATTTTTACAATACTTAACCATTTTTATTTTAAACTGCTGTATGCTAATACATTATAACTATGTCACTATGACTCATTCTATTATTAGGGCAACATTTAGGCTATATTCACACAGCAGAATTTCAGCATGTGGAACTCTGCACGGATTTCGCATCAAATAAAAGCCCAATAGCCTTTGATGGGATTCCGCACTCCCATTCACACTTCAGAACTTCCCCATGCAGATTCCGCATGGATTCTGCACAAGTCAGAGACCACCCACATGAACGCTGACACGGATTGCTGCGGATGTGTGGAAATTCTGTTGTGTGATTACAGCTGTAGACTAAATGAAAAGACAGCCCTGAGATACCTTTTAGGTCCCCAAGGCACAGGGGTCCTCCGATTATTAGTTAGTATCACCAAATAACTGATTGGTCCTGATTTACTAAGAGTGGAGTGTATTTTATTTGTGGGTTTTAATTCCCTTTTTTCCCCACTGTATTTAATAAGGCTTCCCTATGTTTTGCACTTCTCCCTACATTTAGCTTTTTTACACCTGCTTTGATCTGTGGGGTTTTCCTCAGTTGAAACCCAATAGATTCTCTGTGGAAAACGTTGGGTTTTTGTGAAAGTGTCGGGGACATGCCCCATTTTCCATGGGCACGCCCCCTTTTTGTTGAGTTCTCTCAGTAAATTGGAGAGTTAGTGGGGTTTTGTTCTATTCTGGCACAAATTCCGGCACAGACAGAATTTCGGGCCAGAACCTGGCGCACAACCCGACATAACATGTCGGGTTTACAATAGTAAATCAGGGCCATTGTCTTATATTCAGCCATTAAAGGAGTTATATAAAAAATAAAGTTTTTTCCTAGATATCAACTGGCTCCAGAAAGTTAAACAGATTTGTAAATTACTTATATTAAAAAATCTTAATCCTTTCAGTACTTATGAGCTTCTGAAGTTAAGGTTGTTCTTTTCTGTCTAAGTGCTCTCTGGTGACACGTGTCTCGGGAACCGCCCAGTTTAGAAGAGGTTTGCTAAGGGGATTTGCTTCTAAACTGGGCGGTTCCCGAGACATGTGTCATCAGAGAGCACTTAGACAGAAAAGAACAACCTTAACTTCAGAAGCTCATAAGTACTGAAAGGATTAAGATTTTTATATAGAAGTAATTTACAAATCTGTTTAACTTTTTGGAGCCAGTTGATATATAAAAAAAAGAAAAAAAGTTTTTTCCTGGATAACCCCTTTAACCCCTTAAGGACTCAGCCCATTTTGGCCTTAAGGACTCAGACAATTTAATTTTTACGTTTTCATTTTTTCCTCCTCGCCTTCTAAAAATCATAACTCTTTTATATTTTCATCCACAGACTAGTATGAGGGCTTGTTTTTTGCGCGACCAGTTGTCCTTTGTAATGACCTCACTCATTATATCATAAAATGTATGGCGCAACCAAAAAACACTATTTTTGTGGGGAAATTAAAACGAAAAACGCAATTTTGCTAATTTTGGAAGGTTTTGTTTTCACGCCGTACAATTTATGGTAAAAGTGACATGTGTTCTTTATTCTGAGGGTCAATACGATTAAAATGATACCCATTATTATATACTTTTATATTATTGTTGCGCTTAAAAAAAATCACAAACTTTTTTACCAAATTAGTACGTTTATAATCCCTTTATTTTGATGACCTCTAACTTTTTTATTTTTCCGTATAAGTGGCGGTATGGGGGCTCATTTTTTGCGCCATGATCTGTACTTTTTTTTGATACCACATTTGCATATAAAAAACTTTTAATACATTTTTTATAATTTTTTTTTAATAAAATGTATTAAAAAAGTAGGAATTTTGGACTTTTTTATTTTTTTTCGTTCACGCCGTTCACCGTATGGGATCATTAACATTTTATTTTAATAGTTCGGACATTTACGCACGCGGCGATACCAAATATGTCTATAAAAAATGTTTTTTACGCTTTTTGGGGGTAAAATAGGAAAAAACGGATGTTTTACTTTTTTATTGGGGGAGGGGATTTTTCACTTTTTTTTTATTTTTTTACACTTGAATAGTCCCCATAGGGGACTATTCATAGCAATACCATGATTGCTAATACTGATCTGTTCTATGTATAGGACATAGAACAGATCAGTATTATCGGTCATCTCCTGCTCTGGTCTGCTCGATCACAGACCAGAGCAGGAGATGCCGGGAGCCGCACGGAGGAAGGAGAGGGGACCTCCGTGCGGCGTTATGAATGATCGGATCCCCGTAGCAGCGCTGCGGGCGATCCAATCGTTCATTTAAATCGCGAACCGCCGCAGATGCCGGGATCTGTATTGATCCCGGCACCTGAGGGGTTAATGGCGGACGCCCGCGAGATCGCGGGCGTCGGCCATTGCCGGCGGGTCCCTGGCTGCGATCAGCAGCCGGGATCAGCCGCGCATGACACGGGCATCGCTCCGATGCCCGCGGTTATGCTTAGGACGTAAATGTACGTCCTGGTGCGTTAAGTACCACCTCACCAGGACGTACATTTACGTCCTGCGTCCTTAAGGGGTTAAAGTGCTTAGGCCATCTGCACTGCCCTCTTTTTTGATAGGATGCCGATGTATACAGTTCAGAAGAGGGACTAAACTAACACAGTGTGAACCTTGCCTTATAATACTAAAAGCAAATACATTTGTTTCACGTTCTTACATTTGCTGATAGTAGGCTGGCATATCAGTCTATGATTTTAGTTATACAGTGGTCTCAAACTATGGCCCTCCAGATGTTGCAAAACCAACTCCTAGCATGTCCGGACAGCCAACGGCTGTCCGGGCGTGCTGGGCGTTGAAATTTTGCAACATCTGGAGGGCCACAGTTTGAGACCACTGAGTAATACTGTAGTTTTTGGCAACATATACATCATTTAGACTTTCGCATAAGGTATTTTCTGAAAACCCTAAAACCCCGACCTGACACAGTCAATATTTGTTTAATAGTAGGCATTGCCTTCCAACTGTGCTTGAGTTAAGGTCCCAGAGAAGGCCAAGAGGATGTGTCCCTTGTCTTCGGCCATTACTGTAGGTTTGTTATTAAGAGTAGACCTCCTCGGAGGAGTTATGAGGTTAAGCATTTGTCAGTGACCTTTCTCTTGTTATTTCCAGGAGCTGACATGCAGGGTTTCCAAGTCACAGGGAAATTCATCTTCTAAATGGCTATTAGGTCCATGCTATGAGTTGCACATAGTCTTGCACATAATGTAGGTCATCTTCATCTATGGATTAATCTCCCTATGCCAATTAAGGTGATGATTTAATAGTGGTGTAGAGAGTTAATTTTGCCGTTAGAAATGTTATTGCCTTCAGATATATTTGTTTGTGTGACACAGGGATTAGTAGTGCCCGGAGGGCAAAGACCAATTTGTACAAGAAAAAAAGGAAAGAGCGTTTTATCCACACGTTGGCTCTTCATTATTAAAATGTGCTGATAATCAGGTCTTCAGTGACTATTCTACAAGCTAATGGCAATAATATCACCTACAAATTATCAAAGGCTTAGTCCAGCGAAAATCTTCTATTCTACCTAGCCTAAAGGCGCACATACTGTACTAAAGATGCTGACCACACAGCTGCTAAGGGGACCTTGAAGAAGCCCCGACTGGGGTGATTTTTGCGATTAGACAGCAGGGACCACTGAAGGATTGTCTCCCCTCCAGATGAAAGCTGGAGAATCTGAAGGAACATACAAGTTTCGTGCAGTTGTTCTCCTTAGTCAAGATTCGAACCCGAATTTCAGGGCTAAAAGGCAACAGCACTAAATACTAGGCCAACATGGCTCTTATTCCTCATGTAACTTCTTTCACAGTGCGTTTTTGTAGAAGTTTACCGTCTTTTTGTCGACCTATACCTTTGATGTATTTCTTAGTTGAACTTTGTGGCATCGGTTATACATAGATGCCCTTCACACAACAATTAAATAGAAACCCCAACAGAAACCGTCTGAATGGAGGCTACAACGGCACTCTCTTGGTCAGATGATGGGGGGAGGGTTTATAGATAGATTTGCTATATTTGGAAGACATTCAGATGAACAAAGTAAAAAGTACAACACAAATATGGGGTGAAAACAGCCTTAAAGAAGTAGTATCATGAAAAATAAAATCCCCTATCCCCTAGATCGTGAGGGGCCGAGTTCTGGGCCCCCCCCCCCACCATCTGCTGTTTGGAGCCCCAGCTCTCCATCACAGGGGCGCATTACGACCCCCCCCCCCAAAGCTGGGGCCGCCACGCCCCCTCCATATAGCTCTATAGGAGAGCCATTCAGCAATCTTCAGCTCTCCCATAGAGCTATATGGAAGGGGCGGTGGCGGCCCCCACTTCAGGCGAGGGTCCTGATGCTCCCCTGTGATGGAGAGCCGGGGCCCCAAACAGCACATCAAGGGGGGCCCCAGCGCTCGGACCAGCCGCAATCTAAAACTTATCCCCAATCCTGCGGATAGGGAATATGTTTTTTTTTTTTTTCATGATACTTTTCCTTTAAATAGAGTGCTAGTAGTCAGAGTAATTTTCATTACCTAACAAAATATTGGTTCTGTATCAGTCAATATAAGAATTTTTACCCAGATATTGTGGTCAACTGCGGTCACTTCCTTATTTCTAGGATTTCATGTTTAAAGTGGATCCGTAACATACAAAACACATGTGAACACATGCTGTAGGGCCTCACATGTATGATACAGTCATACCTTTATTTGGACTTATGTGGGTGATTTATAGCCATTAAAAAACAAAAACTATTCTAAACTGTCCTGCACAGTCAGAGAGGTAGAGCCCAGGGTCTGCTATGCTTTATTATCGTCAGCTTACATCACACCCACCCATCCTCAGGGTGCTGTAGTATTACTTTTGGGCACTTTAAAGAGGTAGTATGGGATACAAAAACTGATAAGTGTCAGATTGCAGGGCCGACACGCCCCCTCAATGTAGCTTAATGGGAGAGCCAGAGATTGATAGGTCCAGCGCTTCGGCTATCCCATTGAGCTGCATTGAGGGGCCGTTTTGGCCCTCGCTTCGTGCGGTGGTCGACATGCTCCATTTAGAAGGAGAGCCGGGGCGTGGTACGGGGATCATGGGGGGCCCCCAGTGGTTGGACCCTCCACGATCTGACAGTTATCCCCTATCCTTACATATGGAATACGTTTCTGTATCGCAGAGAATTTCTTTAAGGATCAGACCATTTCAAACATTCGCTATAGCCTTAATCATTCAAGAACAACCCAAAATACACCTTAAAAAAATAAATCGCGTTCAGTTAACATTCACGTAGGGCAGTGAAAAATACATAAAAATCATTATGTTGAAGAATGACTGTGGGGTGAGGCAGTAATCTCATGCAAGGAAACAGCAGCCATGATTCCTCATCATCTCCTTGTGTGCCCGAATCACACAGCATATACCGTATGGTCTTACAGACATGAGCTATATGTCACAGTCTCGCACAGTTTAAGAGAACTGATTAGGTGTGACTTAGCACTGTAGGGCAAACGCAGAATAGGATTTTCCCCCTTAAGATTTGTTAAATTAAATAAATGTACACAAAGAGATTTGTTTAATCTTTAAACCCCTCCAGTGCAATATGTTGCTGGCCCTATTGGGAACAGTTGAGGGTTAATGGTGCTTACAAAACTGTGCGTACAGTTTAATACAAACACGAGCACGGCTTTTAAAGGAGGTGTTCTTTTTTTAATTCACAAAGTGTTATTTTTTTTACAGTCTTGGCAATAAATCGTACTGATAAAATGAAAAAATGCACACAGTAGTAGCATACACATGAGGAAATTCTTAGATTATACACTATGGTGGCAAGTAGACCCAAACTGATGTCAGAAATTTTATATTATATACACACACACACACACATATATATATGTAAATATATACACACACCGTCATGGCCGTAAATGTTTGCACCTTGAAATTTTTCAAGAAAATGAAGTATTTCTCACAGAAAAGGATTGCAGTAACACATGTTTTGCTATACACATGTTTATTCCCTTTGTGTGTGTATTGGAACTAAACCAAAAAAGGGAGGAAAAAAGGACCAAACTCCAAAAATGGGCTGGACAAAAGTATTGGCACCCTTTCAAAATTGTGGAAAAATAAGATTGTTTCAGGCATGTGATGCTCCTTTAAACTCACCTGGGGCAAGTAACAGGTGTGAGCAATATAAAAATCACACCTGAAAGCAGATAAAAAGGAGAGAAGTTCACTTAGTCTTTGCATTGTGTGTCTGTGTGTGCCACACTAAGCATGGACAACAGAAAGAAGAGAACTGTCTGAGGACCTGTGAACCAAAATTGTGGAAAAATATCAACAATCTCAAGGTTACAAGTCCATCTCCAGAGATCTAGATTTTCCTTTGTCCACAGTGCGCAACATTATAAAGAAGTTTGCAACCAATGGCATTGTAGATAATCTCACTGGGCGTGGACGGAAGAGAAAAATTGATGAAAGGTGTCAACGCAAGATACTCCGGATGGTGGATAAGCAGCCCCAAACAAGTTCCAAAGATATTCAAGCTGTCCTGCAGGCTCAGGGAGCATCAGTGTCAGCGTAAACTGTCGACATTTAAATGAAATAGTATGGCAGGAGACCCAGGAGGACCCCACTGCTGACACAGACATAAAAAAGCAAGACTGCATTTTGCCAAAGTGAACTTGAGTAAGCCAAAATCATTCTGGGAAAAAGTCTTGTGGACAGATGAGTCCAAGATAGTTTTTTTGGTAAAGAACATCATTCTACTGTTCACCAAAAACGGAAGGAGGCCTACAAAGAAAAGGACACAGTACCTACAGTGAAATATGGTGGAGGTTTAATGATGTTTTGGAGTTGTTTTGCTGTCTCTGGCACTGGGTGCCTTGAATGTGTGCAAGGCATTATGAAATCTAAAGATTACCAACAGATTTTGGGTCGCACTGTACAGCCCAGTGTCAGAAAGCTGGGTTTGAGTCTGAGATCTTGCCTGGGTCTTCCCTGCAGGACAATGACCCCAAACATACATCAAAAAGCCCCCAGAAATGGATGGCAACAAAGCGCTGGAGAGTTCTGAAGTGGCCAGAAGTGAGTCCAGATCTAAATCCCATTGAACACCTGTGGTGAGATCTTAAAATTGCTGTTAGGAAAAGGCGCCTTCCAATAAGAGAAACCTGGAGCAGTTTGCAAAGGAAGAGTGGTCCAACATTCCGGCTGAGAGGTGTAAGAAGCTTATTGATGGCTATAGAAAGCGACTGATTTCAGTTCTTTTTTCCAAAGGGTATGCAATCAAATATTAAGTTAAGGGTGCCAATAAATTTGTCCAGACCATTTTTGGACTTTGGTGTGACATTATGTCCAATTAGCTTTTTTCCCTCCTTTTTTTGGTTTAGTTCCAATACACACAAAGGCAATAAACATGTGTATAGCAAAACATGTGTTACTGCAATCCTTTTCTGTGAGAAATACTTTATTTTCTTGAAAAATTTCAGGGGTGCCAACATTTACGACCATGACTGTATATGCTTGGTTTATTTCCTAACTATTGCATGAAGGCATTTACATTTCCATCCACTATGCAGCACTGTTGTGTATGGTAAGCTTGGATCCCTTCACCATAGTTACATTAGATCAGTGTTTCCCAGCCAGGGTGCCTCCAGTTGTTGCAAAACTGCAACTTCCAGCATTCTGGGAGTTGCAGTTTTGCAACAGCTGGAGGCACCCTGGTTTGGAAACACTGAATTATATTTGGGAACTGTCCAGAGTAGGAGAACTTCCCCATAGCAAACATATCCTTCTCTGGACATTTCCTAAAATGGACAGAGATGTCAGCAGAGAGCACTGTGGTCATGATGTCAGCAGAGAGCTCTGTGGTCATGATGTCAGCAGAGAGCACTGTGGTCATGATGTCAGCAGAGAGCTCTGTGTTCCAAAAAGAAAATAATTTCCTCTGTAGTATTCAGCAGCTAATAAGTACAGGAAGGATTAAGATTTTTTAAGACGTAATTACAAATCTGTTTAATTTTCTTGCACCAGTTGATTAAAAAAAAAAAGAAAAAAAAAAAGTTTTCCACCGGAGTTCCCCTTTAATGAAGCACAGTGGACCAACACCAGCAAATGACATGGCTCCAATAATCATATCATATATTGGGGATTTGGGGTTTTCATGAGCTGTAAGCCATAATCATGGCTATCTTGCTTTGCATGTAATGAGTCTTTCTCATATATTAGTTTCACCTTTTAAGTTGCAATACTGAAAGAAATGAACTTTACCACAATATTAAAATTTTTCGAGTTTCACCTGTATTATTAAGCAATGGGGTATGATGGACACCAGTGGAGTCCATCATGCAACAGCTCTGCCATTGCCATGTAATTTCCACAACCGTGCATGACGAACAGTAAAGTTTTGCTCAATTATCACCACAGTGTTGTCTTGCTCTGTATAATATTTGTGATGGAAGAGTAGTAGATGAAGGCACAGTGCACACTATCTGTGACGCAAAATATGGGCCACTTTGTGTGTCTTAGCACAATAGGGCATGAAAAAGGTTACTGCCATTAAACCAGTGGTCTTCAAACTGTGCATCTCCAGTTGTTAAAAACTACAACTACCAGCATGTTCAGACAGCCATTGGCTGTTCGGGCATGATGGGAGTTGTAGTTTTGCAAAATCTGAAAGTCCACAGTTTGGAGAGCACTGACTTATACCATTTATCCTATAAGAGGTCGGCACTACTCCTAAATCCGCACTCCTGGTCCACTTGTGTATATGGTTCATGAATCCACTCACACTGCTAACCAGATCACTCTCTTGTTAAAAGCAATAGGCAAGATAGAATCAGGAACAGCACTTCTTTTTTGCAGGACATCAAGCCATAAAAACGAAGGAGCAGAGGAACAGGACAACAACCAGCAGAGTCAGTGTGTGGCTGTGAAACGGCCATTGTCCCGATTCTAACTCCCCTCCCTGGACAGAGATGTCAGTAGAGAGCACTGTGGTCAGAAAAGAAATTTATTTAAAAAAAAAAAAAAAAACTTTGTGGAGCATACAGCTGCTGATAAGTACTAGGAGCAATTTACAAATCTGTTTAACTTTCTGGCACCAGTTGAATAAAAAAATGTTTTTTTCCACCGGAGTACCTCTTTAAGTGCCTATTAACACGTACAGTATCCTGTGCATATTTAATGCACAGGATTTGATGCTGCAGATCTGAAGCTGCATTTAGTGAATTAGCTTACATTAAAATCTGCAACTTCAAATCCTGCATTTCAAATACACGCAGGATACTGTACGTGTGAATAGTTCCAAAAGAAAAAGGACCTGTTGCCCCTAGCAACCACAGTGCAGCTTTCCCAAAAAAATACATTAATTAAAACAGCGCTGATAGGTTGGCAACAAAGTCAATTTTTCATTTTGACAGTTTCATGAATTCCCCCCCACCCCCACAACACCCCAAATATCGTCATCTGTTCTACTTTTTAAATCACATAAGGTGAAAAATAGGACACCAAAAAAATACACCGCACTGTGCAGAGGTGCTTTTCTTATTAGCGTTCATACACAGAGAATTTTTGTGAGCTGTGTATTAAGTACCCTTGAAAAACAAACCCCCTCAGACATCTGTCAAAATTTGGTAGGGACAGGTCGCTCCATCATCAGCTTACAGAAACCAGGTAATATTCTCTAGGAACAACTCAGGAAAAAG